>NC_134583.1:99764330-100064330 GCF_037038515.1 Microtus pennsylvanicus | reverse complement strand
ATGGTGTGGCTCACACTCAAGTGGAGGCCGAGGCTAACACACAAAGACAGTCTTTCGGAGACTCAGTGGAAAGAACTCTAAGATTTAGACCAATCTGCATTTTGCTGGCTGGAGCTAATACCTCTTGGGCTGCATCTTCTCATTTCAGAGACATGTGGGGTAAAATTATCCCCAGGCTCCCTTTAATCTATAGAATCATCTCTAAAAATCATAGATTTTTATTTTAAAATTAATTAATAAATTAGATAATAAAATTATTTTTATTTTATATGAGTTTTGCCTGCATGAGCGTCTGCTCACCACTTGCATTCTTGGTGCGTGGAGGCCAGAAAGGACTTTCAGATCCCCTGGAACCGTGGTTACCTTTGTTAGCTGGCAGGTGGGTATTAGGAATCTGCCTCTGGAAGATCCACCTGCCGGTGGTGCTCTCAACTACGGAGCCATCTCTCCAGCCCTAAAGATAATATTCTTCACTACCGTGTTACAGGAATTGGTTTTCAGTTGTTTTAGTATTTGAGGGACAGAGGCGTTTGAAGACTCAAATCCAAAAAGGCATCTACAGTCTTAAGACTGCAGGGTTCCTAAATCCTGGACCAGAGTATTCTTCCTGATTCCAGAATCTGATGAGTGAGTTCCTTAAAGCCTGCCTGCGCTCTCTGCCTTGTTAGAATCACAACAAATTCTAACGCCAGACCTTACAATACACACGACTTGTTAAAACTACAAACAGGTCAAGGCTGTATCCTAGTCTTGAAGCAAGGCACCACATTCAGTTTTGCATCGTTTACAGCCTCTTAAGGAATCCTACTGAATCCTTTCGCAAGGACACATTTTCTCAGGGTCAGGAGAAAGCTAGGCAGCCAGACAACTTGAATTACCCTTCCATTCCCTCTTGACAGAGCTAAGATAGGACAGGCACAGGAAGGTTGTGCAGATTTAAGATAAATATCTAAGCCCCTGGAAGATTTTATAATGCCGTCTGGAGTGTGGTGTGCGCATGCGCCTGCTGCAGGTATTTAGAGACAGAAGTCAGGGTGGGTAGCCTGTGCAGGAGACAGGGGAATTCATGAAGGGAGACACTTTAGCCTCTCCTTCAAGTGCATCTGCCTCCTGAGAGCATTTACTTCCATCACAATGGACTAGAAGAGATCCTTGCTCAGTGGTGCAGAACCCTTGAGATCTAATTTAGCTTTTATAGGAAAATCAAAAGGAGAGAAATGGCACAAGAGCAAGCGAGCAGAACAAAGATAGAAGTTTGTACCGGGAATATTGATACTTGTGGACTGCTTCTGTAACTCTATTGAAAGAAATTTTCTAAGTAAATGCTGACTTGGACTTTTCTGGTACGGAAAGCAGAGCTCTGCCCACCCACCACGCAGGACCAGACCGATTCAATCCCAGCAGCTGCTTCTCCTCTCTGAAGCTCGGCTTCCTTGATATTTTATGCTCTTAAAGTCGGAAAAATTGCCCTGGGGTGGGGGATATATTTTCACTTTTATTTTCTTAAATCTGTCCTCCCAGACATGCTCAGAAATAGGTAAGTTGCACAAATGCAAATCAAAAACACTAGTGGCCCTCCTCTCTGTTGATTTTTTGTTTTCTCTTCACATGTCACAGCAATTTCTAGGAATGTCAACACATCCTTTATTCATGGAAGGTCAATTAAAATATCTCTGAACGCAGGTACAATCTTCACTATGTATTGTGTTTTGCTAACTGCTATTGGGAAGAGACTGAGACTTGGGGAGGGTGAGAGGATTCTTGCATTTAAGGATTTCACAGACAGTGAAGGAAGACATTTCCCCCCAATACTTCATTTAAAATAAAATTTAAAGAAAACCCCGTGATTTAACCCAGCAGAGAGTGGAAGAGGAAAGACCAGAGTCCAGACATTCTTATTCTTCCTTATGTATTGCATGAAGTCTGATAAGCTGATGTTTACAAGCCAATTTTGCCACACAAATATAAAGCTGATAGTGCAAGGAGCCTAAGTTACTCTTGTAAATGGGTGTTAACACTGTAGTAAAACACTGACACTTATGAAAAGAAAAAGGAAAGAATAAGGAAAAACTGAAAATATGGAGCCTTGAGGTCAGGAGTTCTTCTGCCTCTCAATACATTCTGCACACCCTGGACTGGGATCCCTATCCCACTGAATCTCAACTTTCTTGGTTGTCCAATGGGAGAATGCAACCTGCTTTACTGGATAGACATAGGATTAAATGGTGTGGAACATGTCAAATTTAGCAGGTCCTCCATCGGCTGTAGCATCATGTGAAAGGCAGCAATCACATATACTTGCACCTTGAAAACTGACCTTGCAACGAATCTGCCAATCCCATTGCTGACCAGCTGCCTTCTGCATATTGAGAATCTGCTTTAGTTCTGTTGATCATACGTCTTGCCTGATAGCAAGCTGCAGCATTATTTCTTACCTTAGAGCGTTGCAAACCCTGGCCTACTTACTATCTATAGCTACAGGTCTGTAAGATACACAAGCAAGTGGTAAAACTTTGTGATGGGAATAATTATCCAGGTTGAGATGTTAAATTGAGCCAATAATCTGCATGGAGCAGACCTATATTTAGTTTACTAGACAACAGGATACTAACTGGCATTCCCTACCTGCTAGAAAGAGTCATAGAATACTTTCCAAGCTTGAAGTCCTGCCAGAACTGCAACTTAAATGTACCTGCATATTACTCATCAAAACTAGGCAGAAACTCTGGTTTTAATTCTGGGATGATGATTTATTCAGAATAATGTTTCTCCTGAGGGTCTAATTGTAAGCCCCAAGTGATTCATATTGTGATGTCCAGCTGTAACAACAATGGTATCCTCCCTCAAAAGAACCACATGAATATGGAATCCCTTGAGAATTTTCCACAACAGATCTAGGGGTGATAGATCATGCAAACTCATTCTATAATTAACCTAAGTGCTCCTTTTCCTTCTCAAAATCCAGATGGATTAGCCCATGACCTTTGGTTGGGTAAATCACAGAGTCATGGTTTACTCCGTGGTGCAAAATTAAATTCAGATTTTAAAATGCAACCCAAAAAAATCCAAACTCACATTAAAATTGTAATAAACTAAAGAAAGGAAAGATGCATTTTGACAAATGGAGGCATCACTGAAATTCACTGAGAAAACTGAAAATGAAGCAACTATAAAATGCATTTGATTCCCTCCCTTCCATCTCCGATCTCTGATTCCTCTCAACCTAACGATGTCCAAACAAGAACCCGAGTTCCCATTGCTGACTGTAGAACAGAGGACAATCTTCACCACAAATGAAAGGTTACATGATGGGCAAATCTCTATAGAAGTACTGCAACTCTCAAAATATATCTTAGAACTTTCCTGTGAGAGTCTTCCAAAAACAGCTCACGCTATCATCTGAGTTGATGAGACAGACAAAACCAAGAGAGCAAAATCCTAATCTCGGATTCTCACACGATACTTATTCATCAGTTTATCAGTAAGGCCTAAAACTGGTTGTGATGCCCGTGAGGACTGCCGTGGTTTGAAAGAGAAATTTCCTCCATAGGAGCCTATACTTGAAGACTTGGTCTCCAGTAGGTGGCGCTGTTTGGGAAAGTTATGAAAACTAGGAAATTCAGGCTCCACCAAGAGAAGTATGTTGCTGGTTACAAGTTTGAGGCTTTAGAGCCTAAACACACTGCCTATTCTTTACCTGATTCCATGGTGTGGTTGAGAGGTGATTTCTCAACTTACTGCACTTGCTGTCGTGCCTCCCCCACCATTGTGGATACGCAGAGACCTCTGGAACTATAAGTCACGATAAATCCCTTCTCTAACTTGCTTTCAGTTGTTGTATTTTATTGCAGCAACAGAAAAGAAACTAATTACAAATGTTCAGTGAATGCACCAGGGAGTGAGCCCTACCTCATGTCTCAGTTTGTACTAGCATGGAAGCATAGCTAACTTCCTTAGGAAGATTTACTGTAAAATCGCAGGTGTATAATTAATAGATGGATGAGTGGTACATGGATAGATAGATAGATAGATAGATAGATAGATACATACATACATACATACATACATACATACATACATACATACGATAGATAATAGATGGATGATAGGTAAATAGATGATTGATAGATAGATAGATAGATAGATAATAGATAGATAGATAGATAGATGAATAGATGATAGATAGATAGATAGATAGATAGATAGATAGATAGATAGATAGATAGATAGATGATAGATAGATGATAGATACATACATATGATAGATAATAGATGGATGATAGGTAAATAGAAGATAGATAGATAGATAGATAGATAGATAGATAGATAGATAGATAGATGATAGATAGACAGATAGATAGATGAATAGATGATAGATAGATTAGATAGATAGATAGATAGATAGATAGATAGATAGATAGATAGATAGATAGATGATAGACAGACAGAGAGACAATAGGAAATATTCTTCAGAAAATATATGTAATTACTCAATCTAAGCAGTACAGTTAGTACAACTTATTTAATTTTACCAGGTTTCAAAATTATACTTACCTGAGAGTCTTCTAAAATTTGGCCACATCTGAAAAATTCCATTATCCTAAAATTATCTATTTCTAGTGCAATGATGAAAATTTTCACATTGTCTTAATATAATAATTGGGACCAAGAATTTCTATATTCAAGTTAGCTCTCATCAAAACTTAACAAACATTAGAAAAATAGAAGGTAAAATTTACTTTTGCCAGGAATTATTAAATAAAATAATCCAGTATTGAGACGTTGCTGTATTGATTTTGAATGTACATATATGTAGATCAAATAAAGGTCAATAAATAGCATTTGCATTGCTAATCCAAGAAGTTAGGGCACATTAGCAGGACGGCAGGCCCTGGACATTTGCTAAAATCTAATTCTTTGATTTTGCTAAAATAAATGATTTACAGTACTGTCTCTTGCCTCCCTAGCTGGTGGTATTAGTGTTCCATGTCAAACAATACTTTCCAAAGGAGGACCAGCAGATAGTATAGTATGTGTATAATATACACTATATGTAATATTATAATTTATATTAAGTGTGTGTAGGCTTTTCTACCCAATAGTAAAAGTCATTCTTCAGTCTTTCACTAAACCAAGACAATCAACTGAAGAATGGAAAGAAGCATATTGACTAATAGAGGTATCAGTAAAATTTACTACAAAAGCTGAAAACATAAACAGAATGCAAAACGTGTGTGAGTGTCTCCTTTCTGGCTCCTAGCTCTGATCATTTCCAACATAACACATAGCACTAGCTTCCAGAATCAGGGTGATTCTATTTGAGTTTAGGGCTTAACAAGTATATTTCTCAATATTAGACTTTGATTATTACCTGTGGATTTTTTGGAAACAGTTGATTTATTTTCTCTTCTAAATTTATACTCTCTTATTCCTGTTGTTTCTGGGTTTCTCCATCATTTTATAAGGCTCTAAAACCTTAAGGCTGATTTTCTTTCTTCTTTCATTAAACCTCTCTTTTTTATCTATTGGTGTTTTTCCCACTTATTTTAACTCACTGATCTTTGAATATTTTCCATATTTATTTTGAAAATTTTGGTGTCATACCATCATTTTTTTCTTATGTTGCCCCTTTTCACTCTTGCTTTTAAATGTCTCAACCTTAGTTAGGCAAAAGCTTATCAAGACTGGTGCTGGGTTAAGGAAGAGAAGACTGTGTTGAACTGGGTTACACACACACAAAATAAATCTTTAGCATGGGCTGTGGATCTGACTTATAGGTACATTTATACATTGTCTGAACATAAACACATCTCACAACTCCAAGACTACAGCCAGAATTTTCAAACTAAAGTTGTTGATCTGATTGCTAGGGCCTCACAGTATGAATGTTCACAAAAAATAAATAACCTGTCTTGTTTTCCACATCAACTTTCAGTTAGATGTTTCATTCTAAAGACTGTTAATCTAAAGGGTTGTAAATGCAATTGGTGTGTGTGTGTGTGTGTGTGTGTGTGTGTGTGTGTGTGTGTGTGTGTGTGTATGTGTGTGTCTAACATTTAAGCAGTTCTTTTAGAATTTTGGACATTCTGTGTATTTTTATCATATTTGTTTGCCACTCCTCCCCATAGCCTAGGTTTACTTGTACTTCCTCCTAACATCAAGTTCTTTTGCTGGATAGCTCACTAAGTCAATTTGTACTACTCATGTACAGGTGAGTATAGGGCCATCCACTGGAGATGGCCAACCTATCAAGATGATCAGTCTTTGTTGACTGTTGAATATTCCTCCAAAATCAATATTAAGTGTGGGCTATTTTAATGACTCAATTACACAGCTGAAGCTATTTGGGTTTATTCTTAGTCTTTAATTCATAAACTATGAAATACCCTTGAGAATAATTCAGTGTTGCTCTGTAATGTAAGTTTAAATTTGTAGACCAAAAATCATGCATCTTTGGCTGTATTTCATTTATAATATTAGACATCCGATTTTTAGAAATTACTTTGTTCCAAGACCTGTACTGGTTCTGAAGAAGAGGAAGAAAGATACTTTCAATACAAAAATCACAGATAAAACCAAACAATAATGCCAATACAGCATAAGAGCCTAGACAAGGGATTTTAGTCTTCCTTGGGTAGCAGGTGATGGGAGAGAGTAAGCAAATGCCTATATAAAGGTGATATTCCTTCAGAGAGATGATGTGATGTGCTGGATAATGAAACCAATCAAATGTTTGCTATAAAAGATTGATGGTGCACCCTTCTTGTTTTCATACCCTCAATATTGAGTCTTGAGAGATCTTAAAGAAAATCTGAAGGTCTTGACTTCTGCCATGAAGCTAATTAACTTTGTTTCTGCTGACCTTTTCATTCCCTTCCTATAAGATGAGCTGTTGCTTTAAGCACATGCATGAAAAGGATCAACTAATTTATAAGAAGAGATAATGCTTAAATATTTATTCCATTATTTGCTTAAGCTATCCGGGTAGTCAGTCTCTTCTATATTTGTATAATGTAAACACTTCTCTCAGTCAATGTTGGCTTTTTTTCCTTGTCTACTAATCAAAGCTCAGATCAATCATTATAACTCAAATATGAAAAGCAAATTCAAAATATGATATTTGTCTTTCTTTTAAATTTAATTATAAAAAATAATGTGGGATAGTGTAGAATATTGTGGGCAAAGATCACATTTGGAATGATAACATTTTTTCTTTAAGCTTCTAGAAATATTTCTTAGAAAATACATTTTTAATTCTAATAACAAAGTGCCTCACAGTCTAATATTCTCATAATCTAATAATAAAGAACTTTAGAAAGAGAAATTGGTTTCTTTCAGCTTGGATTTGCTAAGCATAAATCCAAGTGTGTGTGTGTGTGTGTGTGTGTGTGTGTGTGTGTGTGTAAGTATATATAATACTCAAAATTACTCGTGAAATTATAATTAATTTTATATAATACCAAGTCTACTTAGCAATCTACATCCCTAATGCTAGTAAGTAAATACAAAAGATTAACCCAGCCCATATAATCTTTAGATCAAGAATAGCAAGGCTAAACTCCTGATTTTCAGAATATAAGCAATATTTCATTTCGTCATCTAAATGACATATGAAGAAAGAGTAGTGTGCTTGTGAGCCATAATCCCTACTGTGACTTATTAAGTCTTTTAGAAGTAAAACAGAGAATTTATGAAGGTTGAAGGTTATATTGATTTTTCATTACCAGCTAAAGGCTTGCACACTGAATAAAAGAAATTTGAACATGAAGTTAGGGAGAAGTTCTGTTTCTAAGGCTCTTTTAAAAAACTCAGTAGGAAGTCAAACAGTGGTAAAGACTACTTAATAAAGTTATACAGGAGGGTGGTAGAACTTGCAAAATCCAGGAGTATAGCGGTGACCCAAAAGATCAACAGTGCTTACCCCAGTGAAACCTGTAATGCAGAAGTGGGAGGCAGAAACTATTCTTAATAAGTAATATGTAGTATTTATGATGCTCATCAATTCTGAAGAGAAAAACTAAAGAATGGAAGAATAGAGTGTCCGTATGGTAAATTGTGGGGAAGTATTCTTTTTTTTTTAAGTCTATACAATGAAAGTAAAACTCCATCTCCCATCGCCAAGAATAGTATTGAAAAGCATAGGCTTGGTGTCATTTGTCTCAACCTCCTGGGTTTCCAGAAGAAAGAACAGAGCTACAGAAGTTCACATTTTGTCTAAGATTTGACACGATGAGTTCAAGCTCACCCACAGGTAGCCAGCCCTCTGTCTTGTCTCATCCACACCTCTTCGGAGCACAGAAGTTGTCCCCTCTGTTCATTGTGCTGCTGCAAACAAGTTCAGACCAACTAGAAAGGTTTCATTCTTCCCAAGCATTTCTCTGCATCTCACCAGCCGTGTGATTACAGGCTGGCACATTGACTTCACACACTTGCGGACAGATGGCTGCTAACACCACAATGTCAGTGATGACAAAGTCAAACGTGATCTCCAACAGGGGTTTCAGAGTGACTTTCCGACCACAGAGAGCTATGCCGACTCTCAACAATTACATAGTTTACTGAAATGTATTTTAAACTTTCATGTTTTTTTTTTAAATAAACTTGGAACCTGTCACTTTCTTTCCCCTAAATTTAAGTGACGGAAAAGCAGAAATCATTTTTTCTGCTGTAGTAAAAGCCAAGGGGCCCTGGGGGGAGAGGAGCTAGAGAGTCCCCAACTTGAGTCAAACTGTGATCTGCATAACAGGAGTGGAGGTTCTCAGAGCCCAAGTGTGGAAACACATTAAAGTGTAGTTATTGCTAGAAGTAACTGTGAAAATGGTACTTTGCCGGTGCAGCTGCTCCCATCGCATTTGGTTTACTGAAAAAGAAAAATGTTTATTATGGTTAGGACTGCAAGCCTCGGGCATCCGCCTCTCAAGTGTCTCCTAATCTCTCCTCGAACAGCCGTCCGTCTGGCGGCAAGAAAGCCGGCAGCTCTGTGTGTTTGAATGCAGGATTTAGTGTGCCGGGCCAAAGTCTTGCTACCCTTTCTATTTGTAAACTGTGAGCAAAGTAGAAAAGATGGAGACAGACTGTAGATATACCCACAACTGTTTTCACACTCTTACTCTGGGTTTTCAATAGCATCTGGGGACATCCTGAAAATTGTCTCTTTTAAATGTAATGTTTTGTTTTGTATTTTTTTTATTTTTACTGTGGTTGGCCTTTTTTGTTTATAGTACCACACCCCTGTTTGTTGATGGGTTACTTGGGGACAGTTCTGCGTCCTTTGCCTTAGGATTTGTTGTATACCTACTTGTCCCTAAATTTTAGATTTATTTCATGTATTCCATTCATTTGATTACTCTAATGAAAAATAAATCTTGTGAGGTAGGCACTTGTATTAATACCATATTTTAGATGTGGGGATGAGGCTCAAGCAATTTAAATAACATCTCCACAACTGCAAGTTTTATATCAGACTGTGATTCCAGACTTTCGGGGTACAAATTCATGAACCATCTTTCAATGTAACATTGGAGGACCTCTCTGTTTGAACCACCATTTCATCAAAGGGTTCCATATTTTCTATCTATGAGAATGGTTAGGGAATGAAATATTGTTATAAGCAGCAAATTTTTCATAATTAAGAAAAACTCCCTGTGCTTTGAGAAAATGGAAAGGCACCGACTTTGACGAGGCAGTCGGTGATAGTGACTTCATGGAGCACCCTTAAGCTTTCCAGAGCACTGTGATGCCTGAGCAGCAGCTGACTTCAGAATGGCTTTCAGTCAGCATCAGTGAGCTCAGACCATCTAGGAGACCCAATCTGGTGACAAGAGCAGTGAGCTCTCCCTGATTAGGCAACAAAGACAGATGAAGAGGAAACACTATGTTTCTGCTTCTAAAATGTCCTCAACCCAAAAGCGCCCTATTCAGAAAGTGTAATGCCCTTCTCAGCCTGAGAAAATGGCCCACAAGCTCCCTGTTTTTTCTGTGAGTTACACCCTTATTAAAAGGTGATCTGGAAGCCGAAATACCTTAAGTGAGTGAAATTCCCCTTTCAGGAAAGCCAAATTTGTGGTCGCATGCCATTTTATTTCTTCTGTTGCGAGATTGGCTTCAATGGCTCAGACACCTTAAGTTCAAGATCCTTATTCCATATGCATATACAGGTAGACACATACATGTTCATCACATAATTGTCCCCTTTAATATGCAAAAGAAAAAATAAGTCCTACCTATCAAATCTTCATTTTTTTTAAAAAAAAAAAGCAAGGACAAATGAACTCAGTAGCTTTTCTCTCTCCACCCCACCCCAACCCCCGGGAAATTTCAAGTAAGCCTTTTGTGGGAGCTTTCTCTAAAGATGGCTGACTCGTCTTGCTGATGGGTCACGTGATGAGGAATGGCAGAGTGAAGATTTCCTAATCTTGAAATTCAGTGTCAAAAGTATTAGCATTTGGAGTCATATCGTGAATTTTTTTCAGCAGAACTAATGCTATGAGGTGTCAGAAACCTATGAAAACCTTCAATGTTTCTTCTCATCTAAGTTGACACCCTGTCACTGTGAATAAAATTAAAGAAACACATAATTTTGCCTAACTGTCTGCAGTGCAAGTGGTTGCGCCAAGCTTACCTATTCCTGACGTTTAACATCAGTGTGAGTTTCTAGGTGCAAAGCCTTGAGTAGTAATGCACTGAAGAAATTAAGCCATTGCTTTAAAATTTATCCTTGAGCGAGTTCTTAAGACAGGGTAGAAAGGAATCTTTTTTTGTTTTTTACCAGAATATCACAAGAGCAATCTAGCTTAGTTGTGAATGTTGTTCCCTTCTAAAACCTCTTCAGCTGGCCCTCCACTGTCCAAACAGCTGAATGTACTAACTTTCAGACTCCTATTTAGATAGCCTTTCAACCCCTCTTCCAGTTCAAAGTCCTAAAATCAATCATCTATATTCCTCCATAAAACAGCATGCTCAGATTCTTCAAATTAATAACACACAGCCTATCACCAATTTCTATATGTTGCTTTCCTATTGCTGTGACGAAATGCCCTCACCAAGGCAAATAACAGAAAGAAGGCTTTATTTGGGCTTACAGTTCCATGCAGATGAGGGTCCATCACCCATCATTATGGCAGGGAAGCATGGTAGCTGAAGCATTTAGCTGAGAGTTCACAAGTTAAACTGTAAGCAAGAAACAGAGAGAGCTAACTGGGAACAGCACAAGGCTTTGGAACCTCAAATCCTGTCCCAAATCACATGCTTTCTTCAGCAAGGCCACACCCCATAACCTGCCCAAACACCACCACTAACTGGAGACCAGATATTCAAGTTCCCAATGCTATAGGGGACAGTTAAACCACTACAAGCATTTTTACTATTCTTCCCTGTGGTATTCTGCGTGTAGAGAAATGATCAAGTCATAAATGCAATCCTATTTTAAGAAAAATCACATTACCTAGAGAGATCCATTTGAAGATGATTTAAATCTGGCAGATTCTTCATCCTACCTCTCTTCTCAATGATCAGGACTGATATCCTGCCCCAAAGAACCACTCCAAGTCCAGTCTATTTTTTTTTTCTTTGCAGTTTCATTGGCTCTCCATGGCGCTTATTTTTAATGAGGTCTCAATGCTATAAAGAATCTTCACTCCTTTCAAAAGTATGTAGTGCTACATATACTATATCTTTACAGTACTGATGGAGAACTACTCTTTCCTTGGGTCAGCTGTACATCATATTCTTTGTTTTACCCTCATCATCAGTGTGTTCTTCTGATGCCATTAACCTTCTGACGGTCAGCAGGGAGCTTAGTGTTCAGGAGATGCTTAGTAATTACCAATGATACGATGACATGCTGTCTAAGTTAAAAACCACAGCTGGTGTGACAAGCCATGTGTGTGCATGCATACGTGTATATGCACATGCATGTGGACATGCGTGTGCATGCATATGGGTGAGCGCACAGAGATGGTATAGCACAGGTTGCTTTTGTTTATTTCTCCTAGTCATTTTATAAAGATTTCTTGAGCAATTAGTATATGCCAGGGGCTAGACTACAGGTTTCACTATACTTCTTGAAGGAAGAGAGAGAATCATGTGGGCAAAGCATCTATTTGGTCTTGTTGGACTCATTTTGAGTAAGTTGCCTTCATTTTGAAACTTTAAAAAACATAAAAAATAAATTTCTAGCTCTTTTGTTAAGAACACCTTGAAAGCCTGTAGATTTGGGTCCGCATCTGTGGAACTGAAGCTGAGAACTGGCCACCATCTTCAGATGGCTACATTGTATTTCCTGTTGCCCACCACCCCTGCTTCACTCACCGGTATTTCCAGCCTGGCCTCTCCAGGTGTTTGAGCTTGCTGCCTCTGCCCCCAGACAAACATTTCTGGAAGACTTTCCAAGTCGTTTTATTAAACTCTCTCACGAATGCTACTTCACCATGAGGGAAGATAATAGATGCTTGCCTCTGATAGGATCCATTCAGTGTCAAAATATTTTTCCTGTGGCTTCCCTCATGTGTATGCAAAAATTTGCCAGCTTTTCGATCTTGTTCCTCAGGAGCCCTCATTCAGTTGCTTCCACTCTGGGAACATGATGAGATCTGCATTTTTGAAATGTTCTGTAAAATGTCCGGAAAAATTACTAACAGTGGTAGAGACAGCGCCATCTCTGACCTGAATAGTACTAATGACAGTAAGCTACAGACTGGAGTCCCTTTGGCGTGGATATTTTTAATCACAGGGTAAGTCTCCAATGGCTAACACACTCTAATGTTTATTACGTTGTTGTTTTTAAAAAAAATCTAGTCCCTTTACTTTTTAAAAAAAAAATCAATTTAATATCGGCGACCTTGTCAAGTTTATTTAAAATGATTGCAGGGTTGAACAACAGCCCAGAAAGACAATGGTGCTGGTTATCACCATGTGCTTTTGTTATTAAATCCATGTGATGCTCTGACAGGCAGAACCCAGAGAAATGCTCGGATTCTCTAAAGCCTACATTGCTGCTGAAGTCTTTGAGGAAGCTGATTGCATACTCTTAGTTTGGTGACATTTTAAAAAAGAAAACCACCTGTTGGGGGTAGCAAAGAACCTAATAACAGAGGGCCTTATACCTTTGATTCCTATACATAATCAGGTAGAGGGGAGGAAAAGTAATTTCCCTAAATAGTGGCTGGCCACTGTGATGCCGGGGAGCAGTTTCTGCTGACAGAATTGCCCATCTCTGCACTGTGTATTCTAAACAGACTGACTCCCGATATGGCTTTCCTCATGATGCTGCTCCTATTTCACAAGCAATCCTTCCCATGTTTCCCCCTCCCTCACTGTGATTCAAGTTGCCAAATTCATATGAAGATATACAAAGTGCCCTTTAACGCACCCAGGGGGGAAGCTGAAAAACAAGTTTCCTCTCAGATACGGAATTTGGAATGGCATCCACCTGCGAAAGGTCAATGGTTAAATATGATTGATGATTGCCTGATATTATTACGTTGATCTTGTTTCTTTCCCCATCTTTAGTCTATATGAACAGTAATGAAAATGACTAAGGAAAAAAACACAAAACACACAAGCTGCCACGCATGTTTTATACCCTCTGACCTAACAGGCACTTGGTCTTTTATGTCCTTCATGTTAATGAACTGTGAAAAATCTGTAGTATTTTCCTGTAATGCCATGCTGCTTGTTCAAGGGCCATTTGACGGTATGTTACCCTTGATGGCAGAGTGGTTCTGTATATAACAAAGGCTAATTCTACTTAGCAGGCCTAGAAAAAGTCAGACTGAGTTTTGTATCATCCCAAATACAACATATAAACTCCTCTGAGATGCTTGAGAAAGGATGCTGAAGTTACTGGAGCAGCTCGACAGTCAAAAAAAAAATCCTTTGACATATTGGTTACAATAATATTTTCACTCTGCAGATACTGTATCTCAAAGCAGCTATGTTAGGACATCTTTCCTTCTTTTTCTCTTTCCTCAACCACAAACCCCGGCTCACAATTGGATTTGCCAGCTGCGGCGCTACCCTAATATAGCAGCAGATGAATCCAGGCAAAGAGCAGATCTAGCACCGACTCTGACTGATCTTTCTCCTTATGCACAGTGACAAATTCTCACCTCTCCATATAGAGCAGCAGGCTCCGTAGCCAGTCAGTCGCGCGTAAGTTGACAGTGCAGCCCAGCACTGGCAATGCAGAGCCCTGGAGAACAAGGGGAAACATGCAGTTACTTCACGTGAAAGCTGCAGCCTTTCCCTGCGCAACACAGGGTGGGGGAAGGGGGCGGCAGCACAAGGTGGGGCGGCATCATCTTACAAATAGAGACTAGACCACATTGTGGTTCTATTCACCTTATCAAAATATATGGAAAAAAAAAGAGATGAAAGAGCAAATCTTTGCGCTATGGAGAAGGGATTTGAATTGTTCTTTGGATAAAGCCTATGCAGGTCTCCCGCTCCCTCAGTCTCTAGGTTACTCGGAAAGGATAAGACAAGAGAGTCGACATGAGATGATATGGACACCCCACTGGGATCACAGAGCTCCACCTACAATACCTAAAAGGAAAAGGGGGTGCCTAGATTTTCCAGCCTTCTCCCCTCATTCCCAGGAAAATACACTCTCATGATGCTCCTAATTGCCTATAATATAATATAATATACTAATATAATATAATATAGAATAGAATCAAAAGCTCCTATTTCTCTCTGTTGCTTTTAGATATAGTTTGGACACTTACAAGGATTTAGTAAAATTTCCTTTGTCGTTCCATGGTAAGCACAACATAAAAAGTGTGACTGCTTAGGAATGTTTCAGGGCTGACCTGAGAATCTTCCCATGTGCAGTCTGAATTTGTAATTCTGGAAGAACACTATATAAAGAGATATAGCAACAATGTTTGTCTTTGATATCTAGCTTAGTGCTATAAAGATTAAATGTATTTTATCCTTTCTCATTCGTAAGAAGTAAAGTTGAAAGAACAAATGTCTTGACAGCAACATTATATAGGGCTTTACAGGTGCATTTTATTCTTATTAAAAATTACAAAAGGCTGTAGCTCGTGATTTCAAGGTAACTGTGGGTCACTGACTCAACAGATACCCACACATGGAAACAGTAAAACTAAATACAAAATGTGAATATGTAACTAATTTGTGCAATAAACTTTTCTGCTTGTATAAGTTACTAAATTCTTCAGTTACATACGCATGCAAAAACAGACAAAAAACCCTACTAAACTGATGGTCTATCCTAGTGTAGATAACATCTTGGTTTTTAGGTTTAAATCGGGGAAGCAGGGTTAGAGATAGGATCCTGCAGAGGACCCCAATTCAGCCCTACCCTCCCTACCCTCTGAGCTGCAAGTATCTAGAATTCTAGGTTCCTCTTTTCTGTTTGTCTGATTTTTTTGTTGTTTTTTTGTGTTATTTTTTATTTAAAAATATTTTCCATTTTACATACCAACCCAGTTCCCCCTCTCTCCCCTTCTTTAGCTCCCCCACCTCCCCCATCCCACCCCCATCTACTCTTTTGTCATCCACAGGCACGCATGTGGTCCATATCCATACATACAGGCCAAACACTCATACACTTGAAGTGAAGTGAAACATGACCCCACCCCATAATGCTGAAGCATGCCTGGGAAGCCAGTTTATATTAGGTTTCATGGTCTGAGTTGATAATAAATAAATCTTACAATTTTATGGAGAGAACCATTACGGACAAAGTGCTAAGCCACAAGATGTAAACCGAGTAGGAATTTGACCATGAGGAAGAGCAGAGTGAAGAAGAGAAAGAGAAAACTAGAACAAAGAGTACTAACTGACTTTTCCTGTAGGGCAGCAAGAACAGATGCTTTATTTTAACCGACTAGCTGTATGAGTTCAAGTAAGACCCCAGAAATACATGAACTGAAATTCTTCACCACTTTTTGAGATTTAAATACCAGCTGTTTAAATATTTGGATAATCGCGAAGATAAACAGATCAAAATGTCCCTTCCTCTCAGTTTTCTGGAGCAAACTCAACTGACTATAGAATTCCCAACCAGCTGTTCATGCTGCCTGTCCTGCGATGACGATGATGTTTTCACGTCAGTAACTCCAAGGCCCCTCGGAAGACTGTGTGGCTGGAGTCATTTGTTACGTTGTTGCTGTGGCTCAAAACGAGAAACTACAAAGCGGGGTGGGGGGGGGGGCATCAGCTGATTAGTCCAAGGTCACTGGGCAAGCAGCGAGAAGGACAACAGTTTAGCAGGTGCCATTCAAAAGGCTTTGAACTTGCTAAAAGGGAGGGATGTTTGAATCTCCTGCAGGGTGTTAGCCATTCCCAGAACCCACGAGGAACGGTTCTCACCACCGACCTTGAGTGTTGATGCTCTGCACACTGCGCATTGCTAAATGGGTTTCAGCAACTGCATGGTAGAAACACAACAGACAGGAGGGGTGCTGAGTTTACAGATAAATAAGATTGCTCCCGAGTACTTTGGCAACTTACTTTAGGTTCCAGAACTAGTTAAGAAGTGAGTTTGGAACAGAAGCAAATTTATTCTTCAAACATGATGCTGCTTCCGGTATATCGGGCTGCCTTCTGTGTCGCTGCCCCTCCTCCGTGTTTCCTGCCAAAGAAAGAAAAAAAGAAAAACAAAGAAGAACAGAGTCTAGATTCTCTCACTGGGGGAGATAGCAGAGTCCATGGAGCATCAATATAGAAAACATCTGAAAAGAGCAGACACTTTTCTCCATTGGGCCGTCTTGCTTCTGCCTTTGTCCTACTCACATTTGCCCACTCAAACAAAAAAGAAAACGTCATCCTGTATTTCCTGAAATTTGAAAAAAAAATAAATCTCATTTTTTTTCCCTTCACGTGCAGCACTCAGTTCTGGTTAAATATAAAATAATCTTCAAGCAGGTGTTTGTTTTCTTTAAAACAAGAATGACATTTAACTTTCGTCGTTCTGCTTCAAAAGTAAGCATTTTATTCATTAGTTCAAAATGAAACATTTTTCAAAGGGCTTCGTTGCTGACTAGCTGTGAGCCATTTGAAGTTCTAAATGTCACTTGATGAAGTTGAGAAGTGCGGATATAGAAAAAACAAAGCTCGTTGTTAACTAATGAATACACAGCCTCCTTGTCTGCAAGAAGCTCCTTGAATAATCCTGAAAGAGCAAGAAGAAATGCTACTATAGAATTCTCTGTGTTGCTCACCGTTTACCACCTCCATTCGAAAATCAAAGGTGAATAAAATAAAACTCTAGAACTTAAAAAAAACAGGGAAGAAATTTTCAAGAGGTTGCCTCTTTGGCTAAGTCATGGATAACAGTATTCTGGTTTAATGAAAACAGCTGTGCATGTGGCTACTGGTCATAATTATTAAGTTCTAAGTGATTATTACTGAATCATTAAAACCAATGTACAAATACAGTCATGAGACTGGATACGAGCATTATGGCTGCTCTGCTTCAGAAATTAATTCTGAGTAGCTCATGGCAAAAGATAACAATTTAAAAAAAAACACAAATAAATAGGATTATGGGAAAGAGTTAAATAGTAAAAGGGAATTCATTTAACCATAATTAATAGTAGTGTCCTCGGAGACAGATGAAACTAGGTTTGAATCCAAGTTTGGCTAGCTGGGTGACCTTGAACAATTTTTCAAGCTCCCTGATCCCTCCACAATGAATGAAAAAGGCATAATGAATAACAGCTACCTCAAAGAAGATGAAGGTGCCTGCAATGTCTCTGTTGATGCACGCTATACAATTAGACACAAAAACAGAACCCTGGCAAGCACCCCCCATCTCACTGGCAATTACGTAGAACTAGAAACACAGAAGCTGAACTAAAGCTCATGTTCTATAGGGCTAGAAAAAACAATCTAAATTATAAACAAATCCTGAAGAATGAAGACTCCACCTCCCACATTGAGCTCTAACTAATAAGGAAGCAATCCATTAGGAACAGGGGCAGAGTGGAACAAACAGTTATGATCGCTTGTATTTGTTTTGGTTTTTATATTCATTTTGAAGCACCCTTTAGGTGCTGTAGGCTTCTTTTTGTAACACTCTTACAGTGGAATACTGTATTGAGGTTTCTGGTCCATGCCCATACTCCATATACTCTTCCTGTGGCTATGTTGAGAAATCTAATTTAGGATTTTTGTTTGTTTCCTTCTACTTCCTAGCTATGCATTCTCTGAAGCACAATTCCCTCTCTGTGCTTCAGTCAGTTCATATGCAAAACCGATGGTAACTGTATCCATCCCAAAGGCTTTAACGAGAGTTGAATGGCTTAATATCAATAATAAGTCATATGAGTATCTAACAAATATGTTTGATCATTCAACATGGATATGTTTTAAGAAGAACACATAGTGAGGATTTTTATGCTCAAAAAATAGAATATAACAATTTATTATTATATAATTTGGCTTCCTTCACTTAAGTTTTTTTCTATTTTCATAGCTGTGTATTATTTCATTGACTAAATCTATAATAATTGACTATTGAGGATCATTTAAGATTTTCCAGTCTTTTGATTTTATTAATAATGCCTAAATAAGGAAACTCACAAAAATAACACTTTGAAAGTATGCAGAAAAATCTGCAGGTTTCCAGCAGTGACATTGCTAGTTCAAAGGGCAACAGCATTTGCTATTATAGACGGATTGTCAAACTGCTATCTCTTGTGGTTGGGCCAGCTCAGAGCTCACTCACAATCTGGGAACGTACCTGAGGAGACATTTTGTAAAGATACATTTGCTAGTAAAAATCAAATATTTTGGAGAAGGGAAGAATGTAAAATCTAGACTTAAGAGAAGTCTAAGATGACTTCAAAATCTAAAATAATTCTCCTAATAAAACTCAACAGTGACATGCATAATAAAAAAACATACAAAATGTGCAAATAACTATACCATCCTCCAACCTGGCACTATTGATGTTAAATGGCTGACTCTCTCCTAAACTCCAGGTTGTACTATAGAGCATTTCAGAGTTCTGGGGAGTCAGTTATTCAGACTCTTCATTTATGTTTAGTTTGTGAGAAGTTTTTTTAACATTTATCTACAAAATCAATAAGCTGTGATCAGTAGATAGACAGAGTGTGAGCATAAGGCATTTCAGCTGCTTTCATGCCTAAGCTGCCAATCATTAGGTCCTTTCATTTTGAAAGCTAGGGAGGAGGACTGAGGAGGCAGGACAGTGGTCTTAAGACCTTCCCTAACCTGAGAAGCCTACATGAAACAGGAGGGACAACAATGTCTCTGCCTCGATTGTAGAGGCAGAAAGGGCCTTCTTACCAACTAATGACTACAAAGAAGTCCTCCTGTTGCCTGGCAGCAAACGTTGTACTATGAATATGGGGAGCCCCAATTCAATCCACAAATTGATTTGAGATAATAGGCATTACCCTCAGTGACTTACTGAGTGCAAGTGTAATTCTCTTAAGAAAATAAAAATGGAATTTCAATCCTGACCTCAATTCGCACAGATAAATTGACTATGAAAAATAACAAAATATTGACAGAAATGAGATATACTGACTGAAACACTAGACAGAATAACCAGATACATCAAGACTTTAAGCACTAAGATTACAAAACCAAACTATAAAATTAGTATTATTAGTGTTATTCCTCAGGAAATACAAGGTGTAGCATATGTGGATGGCAAACAGGAAAAAAAATATTTTTTGAAGAAAGCAAAAACCTTTTAGAAATCAAAACTATATTAATTAATGTTCTAGGGAGGCACTCAGTAGTGAAGATGTGTGCTGTCCATGCAGGGGGTCCAACTCATTTCCATGAGCTCCAGAGAATCTGACTCAGTCTTCTGATCTACGCAAGCATCTTGAATGTATGTGGAGATACATACATACATACATACATACATACATACATACATACAAGAATACATGCATACATACAGGAAAATGTTCATACACATAAAATAAATAAAATTTTTAAATTTGCTTATTGATTAAAATTTAATGTCAGAGGTATATAAAACTGAAACACCACAACTCAAGAATAAGTAAAGAAATATGTGAAAAACCTTACCCAGTGTGTCACACAACCAAGACACAGAAATATGTAAGACAAAAGGAGAGAAACAGGAGATAAAATCGTCAGACATAAGCCTTTTGTTGTCTTGGTAAAAGAGAGCATGGACTGGAGGCAATGTGTTAAGATTCTACCATCAGCAATTCTCTACAACTGGTTAAAAAATGTTATTGCTCAGACTCAGCAAAGTTGCCACTTCCCTGATTAATCCAATATATTTTCAAAAAGGTTCTGTACTAACTCCACTAAAATGCTTATAATTCCAAGATTAATGGTGCAGGTGTCTCTGAGTTTCTCTCAGAACACAGCCCCCACACTTCTCAATGCTCATTCCTGCACTAGTCTATAGGAGTCTGAGGTCCTGGGCTGAATCTGGCCTTTACTTTTCCTAACTTGAGTGTGAGCAGCCTACAGTTTCCTGAGCTTCAGTGTTCCTACACTTAAATGTGAGTAACGGAATCATCCTTAAGAGGATGGCCGGTGAACATTAAATACTGGAGCACATATGAAATGCCTACCACGCTGCCTGTTTATTGGGTGCTCGGCACATCCATTCCATTTCCGCTCAACACAGGGTCCACTGACGCCCTTCTGTCGGGTATAACACACTACCACTCACCCACTCCTCTTTGATACTCCTTGTGTGAGACTGATGGTGTCAAAATATTTTCTTCTAGTCTGTGCAAGTAATTAGCCATATCAGCCCACATAACAAGTGATCGCTACCTACAAAGGCGTGTCCCTAACCTGAGATGTGGGTGGGATAGGAGCTCCACGTGTTATAACATCAGAGGGGACTCCCCTTTGTTCATCACATGCCACATCCCCATTCCCATCTTGTGAAAGAACAACAGGCTATTTGCTCTCCTTATTTCTGAGAACCCCTTTTATTGGTTATTCATTATCTCTGTCAGCAAGTTTATTGAGCCATTCCTCTCTCTGTACCAGGCCATATCATCAGGTTCGAGAAGTCACAGGTGTTTCCAAATGAACTTACCAGGTAAAGTTGAGAGTTCAAGGAATTGTAGCTTCAAAATAAAAAAAAATTGTTATCTTCAAAGAAAAAGAAGGAAAGGGGTTGGAATCGTCTTGAAATAACATATACATTTAAATGGAAACAAATTGAGTAGATAAATAATGGGTAGCTAATCAAATCTATCAAAAACTAATATACTCCCCTATCAGTGATCTTGAAAAGAGAGAAGGGAGATATTCTCCTCTGTAATGCAAAGGAAATTAATATCATGTCATCGATGTGGGGAGGAAATGACTGGAAACACAGTCTCAGCTAAATGCATGCAATATGAAAGTTGGTTTCATCTTTATGTGAAAAGTCAGAAGTGATTGGGCTTGTAGTTAAAAGAAATACCTTGAAGCTAGACTCCTACTGCTAACGGGTGTTCTTCCCAGTGCCCTGGCTGAGGGCTGAAATTGAATGGAATCTTTCAGATTGTACCAGGGGCTCTCACTTTTGGAAGCAAAAGGTGCTGTCAGTACACACAATGCCTTTTCTCCTTTTTTTGTCTTCATTACTGAGCCACAGATCAAAACACTCTCAGGTTTGCCTTTGCCTCTGTTTGCTCCATTCTCTATCTTTAGCCTACTGATTGGAAGATACGGCTATTGATGGTGATTGCTATGTGGTCATGTGGAGGCGGCTGAAATGGCCCATGTTAGTCTAACCAGCCCTCTTTCCTTCACTCTCGCACCTTCATGAAGACAGCGCTGTAGTTTAGAGTGACCCCAGCTCCCTGAGGTCCTCTATGTACAATTCAGTTCTGAAAATGGTTAAAACCAAAAGTCTGAGAAAGAGCTGTGTTCTAGTGATGGCTGGATCATTTTCTCCTATTCTGATAGTGCATTGAGATAAACAAGGGAATGCACTCCTGTGGAAGCTGTCACAACTTAGAGGTTTCGTTCTGTGCACAACTGAATGGCCAACCTTCAGAGTCTAGAGATCTCCTCACAGGGCACCTTACACGTCTTTTGTTGCTTCTAACTCCTGCCACAAGGCTGTCCTGTGATGTTGTTGCTCAGAGAAGACAAAGACTAGGGAGCGTCATCAAACTGCACTCTGCCCTGGGCTTCACACATTCTATCCAAAAGAATGAAGATGAATTTCAGAAGCAACTGCTTAGAACTCAGAGCCAATTTACCACTAACTATTTGGGTGAAGTCAGAGGAGAAACTTAACCTTGCAGAAGTTTGTCTACCTCATCTTACGTCGGGGATTTGTAATGTAGATCCTGTAGGATTTTGGCATGGGGATAAGAAGTCTTTTGTAGGTTGTTATGAGGAAGACAAACGTGAAAATGTTCTTCGCTCTGTTTCTACCAGCCTCAAAAGTCTTTACAGAACTTACCAGGAAAGGGGGTGCTTCTGTTCCCAGACTGACAACTGGTAACACGATGGATGAAGCTCAAAACTTAACTAACTTAAGGTCCCTCTCTTCCAATTGTTGGCTTCAAAGAGATCTTCTATACACAGTGTTATTAATCCAGGTGTTGGCTCGGTCAGGAGGATTTCCAACATTTGGGTAGTTCAAGTTGAAGTAACTATTATCTATCAAATATTTCTATTACTTTTCACAAATAACTATAATGAAATTGACTTCTTGAGGTACTCCAGGCTTGTCTTTATGTGAGACATATTTAATAATATCATGGAGAAATCATTCTGTGTCTTAGTGGTGATTCAAATCCAATTTTCCTGTTTATGTAATGGAAAGGATATTTGTGGAATAGGCTATATTTGAAAAGAGAATTTAAAAATTGGAAACCATCAAGGGAAAAAGAAAGAACAATGGTCAAGGTTTGAGGGACAAAAGTATCAAAAAAGATGTTCTAGAAGTCTTCTGACACATTCTTCTCAGAAGCCTGTGGAACCATCTGCAAACGATATTATATGTTAGGACACAGAGCAAGTCTTAACAAAGACAGTGATATCGAAATAATGTTTTATATTCTACTTTCCACAATGGAACAAAACTAGAAATCAATAGTAAGAAAAACTGCATAACACACAGAAACTCATGGAGACCTAATGGTCATGGGGACCTATTGAATGATGAAAATGGAAAAAAATCAAGAAGGAAATAAAAAATGCCTCAAGAAAAGAGTGAAAATAAAAACAAAACATACCCAAGCCTATGGAATAGTTTTTAAGAAGGAAGTTTAATATTAATAAGTCAAACCAAATAACCAGAAGAAGATAAAAGTATAATAAAATAAGAGCAAAAATTTGATAAATCCAAAAACTGTGTGAAGTAATGGGTTGACTCTGTGAAGCAGTAAGTAAGGTAAATAAAGGCTGAGTCAAACTAATCAAGAGAGAGAAGACCCAAATGAATCAGACACAAAATGGGGCCATTACAAAAATACCAAACAAATTTAGAAAAATCATTGTGACACACCTTAAAAAGTTACATTTCAATATCTTGGAAAATCTAAAAGAAATGGATTAACATTTATATGCATATAACCCACCAAAATTAAACTAAAAGGAAAAATAAACTTAAGCAGATCTATAACAAGCAACAAGATTAAAGCACTAATTAAAAATCTCCCAACTTAAAGTGCAGGTCTGGAGGAATTTGCTGGTATGTTCTACCACACATTTAAGGAATTAACATCAGTACTTCACAGCTTATTTAAAAAACTATAAGGAGAAGGCATGCTACCAAACTCTCTCTATAAAGTCATTATTACATTTATATCAAAATTGGAAAGAGAAAAAAGAAAGGAAAATTATAAGCCAATCTCCCTGAAAGCTGCAGATGCAAATTTTTCAATGTTTTTACAAACAAAACATCCTACATGACCACCTTAACTTTATTTAGAGATTCTTGGGCGGCTAACTATATTCAAATCAGTAAATATAATATATAATATGAATAGACTCAAGGACAGAAATCACATGACCACCATCTCAATAGATACAGAAAAGGCTTTTGACAAAACCTATTACCTATTCATTATACAAGCCCCCAAAGAGACCAGCAGTAAAAGGACCATATCTCCAAACAATAAAGGCAACACACTGGTAAAAAACATTGAACCAACTGAGAAAAATTCCAAGGATTTCTGCTAATATTAATAAGAAGGTGTCCACTTTTTCCATTCCTAGTCACTGTAAAGCTAGAAATCTTAGCTAGAGCAATGTGATAGAAAAGTAGAAGGTATAAAAAAGAAAGGTATAAGAAAGGAGGAAGACAAAGTTTCCTTCTTTGAAGGTCATGTGAGACTCTAAAGACTGTCTGGAATACTTTATAACTGGTGAACATTTTCAATAAAGTAAAAGAATACAAAATTAATAAACATAATCAGTAGATTCCCTACATACCCATAGCAAACATGTTGATAAAGCAGTCAAGAATACAATTTCATTCACAATTACAAAAAAAAAAAACACCTAGCCACAGAAATGTAAGTTGCCTCCAGTGAAATTTTTAAAACATTGAAGAAAACCACTAGATGATGATAAGCCCCCTGTACTCGTGGATAAGAACAGTTAACATGATAAAAGTGAATATGCAACCCAATTCACAGATTTGCTGCAATTCCTATCAAAATCTCAATGCCATTCTTCACAGAAATAGAAAACAAGTCTTAAAATTCATATAGAAGCACAAAGACTTTGAATGGCTAAAGAAATCCTGAGTCAAAAATATAATAAAGAAAAAAAAGTGCTGGAATTCAAGTCCTAGGACAAACTACAGAAATAAAGCATGGCACCTGCACAAAGGACAGGCACAAAGATCAATGTCACTTAGTAGGGGACCCAGATATAAGCCACATAGCTATAGTCTTGTGATTTTTTTTAAAAAAGATGTCAAAATATATGTTAAAAGAAAGATAGCCTCTTCAACAAATGACACTGGAAAATTGAATATCTACTTGCAAAAGAAGAAAGCTAGATCTTATCTCTCACTCAGCCTGTACAAAATTCAACTCCAAATGGATCAGAAACCAATATAGGACCCCAAATGCTGTTAGAGGACAAAGAAAGAAAAACATTTTAAGATGCAGGCATAGACAAAGGCTTTTTGAAAAAGACTCAAATTATTCTGGAAATAAAGGCAATAATTGACAGAGAACCACAAAGTTAGAAGACTTCTGTGTTGGAAGGAAAGGGATTAGTTTATAGAGGATGCAGTGATTGTAATCAGAGAAAACCCTGCTGAACGCACATCATATAGAAGATCAGTAGCTAGAAGATATAAATAAGTTAAAAAATTAAGTAACAAGAAATAAAACAATCAATAATACACTAAGGAAATGAAGAGTTCTCAAAAGATAAAGTAACAGTAGCCAATTAATATGAAAAGCAACCTCATAAGAGAAATGCAGATTAAACTTACATTGAGATTCCATTTTCCCTAGCTAATACGCCAGTTATGGGGGAGAACAAATAACAACAAATGCTGAAGAGATGGGAACCCTTGTACACAGCAGGTTGAACAGTAAGTGAGTCAAGCCACTGTGAAAGTCAGTAAGGAGGCTTCTCAAAAAGAACTACAAAATAGGTCTATTGTATGAACCGGCTGTTTCACTCCTGGGCATTTACTCAAGGAGTTAGATTCTAAGTCAACACATCACGGAGACACATGCACATCACTGTTTACTGAAGCATTGTTCACAATTGCTAAGTTAAGGAACCGACCTGGATGCCCAGTAACAGAGGAGTGGATAAAGAAAATGTGATATGAGATAAATAGAGAGAGATTGAATGATAATAGAATGGTTATATATTAATTAATGGAACCATAAGAATGACAGTAATGAAATGTACACATTACAGAGGGGCAAACTGCTCTAAAGATGTGACCAAGAGGAAAATGTTGGGCCTCATGATCTAGACAAGCTACATAAATTGATTTTGAAGTTCTAAGTGTGATGATGGGGGAAAACAACCCAGTATTGGATGAGATACCATAGTTAAGAAGCACCTGTGGGAAGATGGAACATTTTGGATTTATATCTGGAAAGAGGAGACACGTGGGAATTTGGGGAAATAATCTTTGGGAATTATTGCAGCGATTAATATTTCCAATAGGCAATGCAATAAGAAATGAGGATTAACAGAGAGTTGTGGAGAACTGTTGACATTCAAGTGGCAGAGAAAGGGTCCCGCAACTGGTATAGCCATAGAAGGGGTAGGAAAGGATGCATTCCGCAGCATCCTGAGCTGCTGAAGGATTCAAAAGGAAGGGAAAAGCTAAGGAGGAAAATCATGAAAGTGGTAATAGAAGACTGTATGGCACTGAGGTGCTGAATCTGTGCAGGTATTGCTTCGTCTGGGCATTAGATCCACCTGCAGAGTTGCTGAGACGGGACTGTGTGCATCCCAAACCTAAGCCTAGAGACTGATGCGGTCAATTTAATGTGGATTCTAAATCTCTCAGAAGTGAGAGTACTGGGCATGAAAACGGAAAGGACCAGTTTCTAATTCTGACGGTGAGAGTTAAGATACACCAGGATTAAAGGCTGTTGGGTCGTTGTAGATTCTTTAAGAAGTGGTGCTTAAGTACATGTGCAGGCTGTATGGAGGAAGAAAGCTACAGAAAAACATTCGGAACAGATACCTTCTCACTGTGAAACGTGGTCCAAGGGAAAGAGATCGGTGTGAGAGCTGAAGTGTAGAAAATCTGCCTTTAAATAAGGAAGAAGTCTGGTCAGTCTTGGAGGGGAGAAGAGCAGAGCACACGCATTGTGGTCCAGAGATAAAGAGAGGGACCACAGGTGACCTTGGCTTCAGTAATTAAAATCCTATCCGTTCAGGGAGGGTGAAACATCTTTTCACTGATGTTAAAGGACACAGGCTTAGAGGAATCAAGATGAGATTTGTCAAAGCTGATTTGAGAAATTCTATGAGTAAAAAGAACAAGCTACCGTAATAATGGAGATTGAAGGGACCTCCATGTTGCTTTTGACCAGTCTTGCCTCAGGTGGATGAGCAGGAGGGTGAATGTCTGCAGCAGTCTCCCGGGTAGAATGGATAACAGATGCAAAAGTCCTGAGATGCTAGAGCCCCAGGTGTAAGAATATGAGTAGAAAGCAAAGGGGTAAACTCAGAGAGTTACTCGGAAAGGGGAGGAAGTCTCACGGTCCCTGGTTGGAAAAGGTCTTGGGTGCCTTTTGTAAGAAAGTCAATGTTAGTTTTACAGGTAAGCTTTCAACGCAATTCTTTGTATAAGGGACAGAAGGACCGCGGTCAGTTTGAATCTGAAATAGAAAATTAGTTAAGAACAAAGGCCCATTCTTTTGTCTGTCCAGCCAAAACCGCAGTGTTAGCACACAGCAGGAGGAGGCTGCTGCCGAGGTGCATTGTGGGTACCGGACTGTTCCTAGCATGTGTTCTGTCTACGCCTAGGCATTTCCTTGTTGCAAGAAATGGCATTACCTTTATTGAACCAACGAGGTAGTTTTCTGTTCATGTTTTAACTAAGTATTCTGAGAACGCCAGCCTTTCCTAACAGTGGTTTCTTTTGGCTGAAAAGTTTAGGGAAAACATAGCTCCAAGGTCTCCCAGAAAAAGCCTATCCTTAACATTAACTGCCTGATCAGGAGGTGTTTATCCAATGGACGACACCATTTTGTCTGGGTTTAGGTCTTTTTCTTGCTTCTTATTTTGCATTTCACTTTTTTCAGTGGATTTGCTGCTGGGTGTGGGCTGTGCTTCCAGCTGCACAGACTGTGCACTGGGAAGCTCTAGCCACAGCCTGGCCTCCTGCTCCCTAGAGGCATAATGCTGTCACCTCCAAACCAACGTGAAAATCAAAAGGGCAATTGGCCCTTGCAGTGAATGTGGAAAATGAAGAATCACAAAATTATTAAGAAAAATTCATAAACACTTGCAAGTATATTCATGAACCTCTTCTTGCCTACTTTGACATTCATATATTTAAAGATATACTTTGTTTTTTTGGATTTGAGATCATAGTATGAACAAATTTAGTATTCTGGGATTTTTTTTCAGTTAATGTAGTCTGAGTATTTTCCCATAATCTTATCTCTTTGCATAAACTTGCATGGTGATACAGGATGTAGATAATGAATACATCATTTGTTTAATGATTTTTCACCAGTATTGGATATATAATTCCTTTGACTGAAATACACTACAAATAATTATCCTAATCTTCTACCGAACTGTATAATCTTTCGTTTAAATTTTGACCATATGAAGATGGTAATAATAAAGCAAATGGTGCCAGTATTTTAAGACTGAAATAAACTGTCCAACTGGCTCCCATGAAAGGCGAGCCATTCACTGTCTCATCCCCACTCTTAGAGACGTCTTGTCTCGTCCTCTATTAGGTTCATGTGTCATTTCTAATTCCGCTTTTCTTCTGGACACACTGAGCAATTGTTTCAACTTATAAATACAGATGCAAAACCATTGATTAACATTTCCCCCAAATATTGAGAAGAGTTTGATATGATGTAGCCTCAATGAATTTATTTTAAAAATAATTTTATATCTCTGGTAATTTTTAAGTTAAAGGAGAAAAACACCAGTCTATGTGCCTCAAATGAGATTAAAGGAGACTCTTCTTCAAATACCCGGTAAAGACTAGGACTCACTCATGAAGGAAAACATGCTTTTCCAGCGCCTGGGAGACTGAGATCAGTGGTTCTGAACCTGGGCTGCACACCTAGGCCACCTGTCTGTCTCCAGAAAGTCTCTTTTAACAGATCAGAAGTAAGACTTGGGCAGTCGGAAGCTTTGAAAGTTCCACAAGTGGTCTTACAGCCTAGCCAGGGTTGAAAAGTAATTTCCTATTAGCTTCCAATGGAAGAGAAGTCGGTCGTTTTGATTTTTTGGCTCTCTGCAACTTCCTCTTAATTGGCCAATGACAACTTTGGATCCTTTCACCTTTCAATTACCACTTGACAGTGTATGTGACAGAAGAGGATGTCACTTCAAAGCATTTCTCTACTTCTATAGCTACTCTAGAAGAAAGCAATTGTCGAGTCAGCCCCATTTGCTGGTAGTCACAAACAACAAGATCAAAAAGGCAGCCCAGTGAAGGAGTATGTGTTGGGCACTGTCTCGCTACGAGCACTGAGAGCTTCAGTGTCCAGCATGGCCCTACCAGCCACATGTGCCTATCAAGCAATTAAAACCTGGCCAGCTCAAATTGACACATCCTTAAAGATAGGTGAATATTAAAGATTAAAATACAAAAGTAAAATGATTTCATCAATAATTTTCTGATTCTCACACATTAAAATGAAATGACATTTCAGAGCTATGAGTTAACCAAACACATTTTAAGAGTCCACCTGTTTCTCTACTTTCAAAAAGTGCAGCTACCACAGAATTTTAAATTATATGTGAAGCATGTGCTAGATTCTCCAGAACACTGCTAACTAGAGACAAAGTATTTCCAGTGAGACAAATAAAATCCTTTATTTTCACATTACTGGAAAATTAATTAAAGGGTCTAAAATTATATAGCATACTTAGAGACTTAATATAACTTAGTTTCATCATAGCATACACACGTCTTCATTGACAGAGTTGTCACCACGTGTTCGCCTTTCAGAAATTCCTTCTGGAGTGCTTTCTGTTCTTAAATGATGAGACCACACCAGAAATGTGTTCAATACCAGGGCAGAAGTAATAGAACAAATACCAGAGCAGCAAGAGGGCTACTCTAGGGAAAGCCTTTGAAAAAAAAAAAACAGGGAAGGTCACCCTAGAAGGTAAAGATTCTGAGAGGCCAGACTACGTAGCTTCTGACTGCCGAAGGACATCACAGAAGAGATACTATGCATCTCTGCCCACTTCATTTTCCTTTAAGTCAGGGTCTCACAATGCAGGCTTGGCTGGCCTAGAAGGCTCTGTGTAAATCAGGCTGGCTTATAGTTGCGGAGAGCCAGCTGCTTGTGCCTGCCTCCTGACTGCTGAGATTACGTCTGTGGACTTCCAAACACAGAGCTCAGACTAAGAAACAAAGTCAACAATGAGGGAAATTCGGAGCCAGAATAATGGGGGGAGGGGGGTAATCACAGTTTTCAGTATGAGAAATAGGCTGACTCAGGAACACTGAGAATTTTATATGTGGAAGTGATCAAGCCTAAATGGAGGATTCATTTAGCAGGAAGTTCTTGGAAAGAAAACATTAGAGCTGGATCTCATCATTTATAGCATAGTGTTTAAGAGCATAGACTCTGCAAATGTGGTTCTATGTCTTCCTGTGCCATGAGTCCTAACTGCTAATGCTAATCAACAAGGCACTTTCAAAGATGCCTATGGTAAAGGGGATACATGGGAGGAAGAGAGGAGAGGAAGAAGAGGGCAGTGGGCTAAGGGGAGGGCATGTTCAAAGTACATTACCTAATTCACAAAATGGCCTTATGTAATCCAGTATTACGTATTTATATAAACACGTAGCTTATAATGTGCACAATATGCCCAGCTAGTGTAAGACAGAGTCATGTCTGTTCAGAGCAGAAGGGTTTCTCCCATATCGTATTTTCAATATTCTGTTACTCATGTAGCACACAGAATGAACAGAGCACAGCTACGTATATACTGCTGGGCTCCAAGGACAGAAGAGCAGACAGTCGAGTGCTGTTGTCAGGGGACTTGTGATCTCCACAGAGATGTTGGGAATGAACCATGAACATACCACATGCTTGAGAAAGTTTAACAAATGCTGTGACATTCCCATAGCGTGAAGAGGCAGAAAAGAATCACGTGCTTCAGAAGGTCTCTCTGAAAGTCTGAATCCAAAAACGTGCACTAGGCAGACGGTTCAAAAATCAGGGGAAAAAAACTCACGTAGGGTATAGGAAGCCACTGGAAAACTACCTGGGCAGGTGATACTGAATGGGTCAGCCTCAATGCAGAGCTTGCGGCCACAGGAAGCTGGTAGAGGTGAGAGGAGCGGAAGTAAAAGCGGGAAGAGCAATTTTGGGCAGTCCTGCAGGAGCAGATGGGCTGAAACAATTTTTTTCCCCCGAGTCTAGAGCCTCCAGATGAGACTTACATACTTTGCCTCATTTTCGTTTATATTTTGGTGCTGATTCAGGAACCAAAAATTTCATTTACTTACATATTTAGAAAAGCAGAATTCTAAATAAATACTGTTAATTCTGGAGAATGTTCTTTTTGCAGAATAGAATTTTGAGACACAGCTAGTGAAATTACTTCTCTAGAGTCACAATAACAGGATGATAACCGGAATCAACAGCGTACAATCGTCATCAAATAAACTGACACCCTCCCCCATTTATTTACTCAAAGGAGGGTGGAGGAAAAATATTTCTGAGTGTGATTTTACATGAAAGAAATGGGCAAAATCAAAAGAAAGCTGGAATTTCACTGGCTAGAAGTCGGTAAATAAATCCCCTAATAGACAACATTTGTGAGGGACCCAATGTCGCTGTGTTTACCTGCTGAAAAACAATGCTTTGGGGCTTTCGAGCAGACATTTATTATTGTCTTCTGCTCTGTACAATAAGCGAATGGTGTCTGGACCAACAAACTCCTGTGATTTCCAACTCAGGGAAGAAATTATGCATTAAGGCCATTCCTTTGTCCCCTTGAGCCAGCATGAGCAATATGTAACATCTGAGAACAACATGACAGGCTACGCACCACAGAGAAGGTGAGGAGCCCTCCACGGGCTAAAGAACGTAGCTTAGAATACAGGGCTTCCCTAGCATACACACTGTTCCCTGGAGACTATCCCCAGCTACCCATGTATTCCAAGATCCCTTGAAAGTCATCCTAGTCAGTAGTTCTTAGTGAGTAATTTCCCGAGGTGCACTATCATCATGACCTGAGAAAGATCAGAGTTGGAGATTCTGGAACCCCACCCAGACTTGCCGAATCAGATTTGGAGATGGGGCCCGGCAAAGGATACATTAGTAAGCCCTGTCGATAAAATTTGCCCACACTCAAATTTGAAAACAATTTGGTGCACATGGGAAGCAGCTAAGAATCCAAGCAATGATGTGTTGTGCTGAGGATAACCCAGCTCAGTGTTAAACCAGCTCCAGAGTGAGGCTTCCTGGCTTCCTGCCTTTGCATCCCGAACTGGACTTCCTCTCTCTGCAAAGACAACCAGAGAAGCCCAGGCTGGCTTCTAGCACCATGACTTTTTCTCTGTGCCTTCCTAGCCTACATTGCTGAAGCACCTGGACGCTTTTTCTTTCTTTTTGGACAGTTGCTGGAGTGAGTTGTTTGAAAGTTGCATAAATAATGAGCGCACACAGCCGATTGTGGTTGTCACAGCTAAGCTGTAGAAGGGGTTAGAGCTATGCAAAGTCTGACCTCTTACAGAGGCAACTTGAATAACATTTAAAAGAAGAAGAAATGATGGAGTCCCACTCTCTATTTTCAGAAACATTTATGTGATTAGACCTTCAATACCAGCTTTCTGCTTGTTTGTTTGTTTGTTTGTTCTTGTTCGTTAAGAAATCGGTCAAGACAAAGGGTGTGCACACAAGGGGAAAGACAGTTGAAAGGCTAGGTTAAGAATCCAGGTTGCTGATGGATATTTGGTAGCTCCAGGCCACAGCAGCGCGCTCCCTGCCTTCTTTGCTAGGAGATGGTATTACAAATGCAGTCTCCACGAGCTAGAGATCTCGTCACCCTAGAACTTTGCCTGGCGTCTCCTTTCTGTGGTTGTGAATGTGGCCAAATACGATACAGTTACCAGAATATGTGCGTGCGGCGTGTGGTCTGATTGAAAGTGTAGCTGTGTGCAGGAGAGGAAGCAAAGGAAGACTTATAGGAAGAGAGTGGGCATGGGAGCGAAATCAACACTTGGAAATCAGTCATTAAAACGAGGCACGCACTAATTGCCTGGTCTGGCCCTCTCTCTTCTTCCCTTGTGGCCCCTCTACTCACATCATTGTATCCGCCCAGGCGCTGAGGCAGCAGCCTAGCTGGCCTCTTACGTAAGTCTGAAATCAGATCTGGCATGCAGTTTGTTTTAGCCTGTCACAGACACAGGGCACTGCAATGCCCTCAACAAGGCTGTTCAGCATAGCATATGACTGTAAATCTTCTTTTTCATGCACCACAGTGGGGACCTTTGTCCTCGCTGTGATTTAGCGGCTTTTATTAGCCTGAGAAGCAGCCGGTGATCAGGAGACATTTAAAGTGCGAGCTTGCCCATTTCAATGAGAAGAGTCCAAAAGCCACGAGCGCTTTAAGAAATTACTATCGGTAGGAGAGAAATGAAATCTTAATGAATATGAATATATAGTGTGTGCCTATATTAAATTAACGATTGCTCAAACACATCTGCAGAATAATCCAGCAGAAACTGGAAGTCCCAACTGTTTAAATATTTTTAAATATTCTGTGTTTGGCATGACCTAAAGCACAGGGGTCTGTGTAACTGAGTTTTCAGAAGTATGCATTTCAGAAAAGCGCAGGGTTTAGATGGCAGCGCACTCCTGCAGTGGCTGCTGCTTTAAATTCTCTGTTACTCCAATTAGGGTCTACAGTGGCTGCAAACAAGGAGTGATGCTCATTCCACTACTTGCGTATTCTGCAAATGCTTTCTGGGGGTGGCAGTTTGCATATGATGTCAGCGTGGGAAAATAAGAAGGTATTAGCATCTGTAAGACCAGCCGGAATTTCTCAGAGATTTCCCTCCACAGGCTGACTCCACAATCCAGGCTGTATTTCCACTTTTAGAACATGTCTTGGTGGCATTTTTACTAGTTCCGTGATGAAGTTATGATGTTTGTCTGTGTATTCGAAGGGTTTTGATTCATTTTCCATGAGTCCACGTGGGTTGATTTTTTTATTAGAAATCTGTGGTCTTGTTCCTATCTGCCACTTTCGTTTTTGAACATATAAAAGAACTCCTGTCAGTAATTTCAATGTATACAACCACCAGTGCACTAACTGTGGTTGGGATAATGTCTGTATGTTTCTGACCACTGTAGGGAAATGGAAGCATTACATGATTTTAGTTCATTTACTTCGTGTTTTTATTGATATGTTATTGCAGAAGTACAAGAATCTCTGCTGTAGGTCTAAGGACCCTCTGAGCAAGTGAAGGGTATCGTATGACCCTAAAGGAGCAAAGTGAGCCTTGCAAAAGAAACCTTGGCTTTTAAAATGTAGCATAAATGATCTTATCTCGAAAGCAAAGAGTCTGATCCTCATTCACAATGAGCTGGACTTAGGCAACCAAAGAAAAGTGGAGCCGGGTCCCTTTATCGGAGGACTGGGCACCATCCACCACGACCCCACTGATCATTCGAGAAACAAAGCCCACCTTGGCTTGCGTTATCTGATGGCATAGGCTGTCTTATATTTCACAGATAATTGCACCACGCACTGTCTTGCTCTACTAGGTCATAACAACTGGCTGATCGGCCATGAGATAAATAGCATAGACATACCATAAAAAGAATTTTTTTTTCTACCGAGAAAATCATTCCTTTAAAGGTATTTATGTAGCCGGGGGAGTGGGCTTCTAGGTAAGAAAGGGATAGAAAATAAGAATCTGATAGTGAAGCTGAACAGGCCCGTAGAGATGTTTCTCACTGTCTGGTGTTCTTGCCGCTGATACAATAACGGAAGCCCAGACATTTGGTGACCCTTTACAAACAGGTTGCTAATGGCAGCTCCAGAATTAGAGTCTGGATATCTTAGCTCTTATTTTGTTGATTTTTTTTCCATTTCTGTTGTGAATACACCGTCACAAAGTAGATGCTGTCCTTTGCCTTGCCGGTATTTATGTCCATTATTTCCCTCTTTCTGCCGGGCCTCTCCCGCGCCTTAATTATGTTTCAAGAACGAGCTCATTTCAGAGTTAATCTATTCCTACCCCTGTTCCCAAGCTGAACCTTAGTCTGTAAGACTCAAAATAATCTCTCTTCTTTGCCTGGGGTTGACTGACAAACGGGTTTAGTTTAATCATCACATAGCATTCTCTGACCCAAAGGACTGTATGTCACTCTTGGAAGGGAAGTTCTCTTGTCCTTCCACAGCCTGAATGAGGAAGCAAGTGGCGTCAGTTGCTCCTTCAGCCCATACCATGAAGCAATACAGAAGCAAACTTAAGGAATTAGCTCCTACACACTGGAGACTGCCAGAAAATGCCTTGAGATTTACTGGTACTGTGCCCGGGACTCTTCCCTGCCTCTGGGTGTTTTTAGGGAGTTAACATATCCTGACTGAGTCAGGGATCTTGTTTAAGTTAAAAAAATATCGCACCTAATACACTTAAAGTATTTAGATAGACAGCACAGCATTGGCATACATAGGATCTGAACTAGGACATGATTTTATTCCTATACAAAGTTTCACTGTCATTGTGAAAATGACTCTCTAGAATCTTTTTTTTTATTTTTATTTATTTATTTATTTATTAAAGATTTCTGCCTCCTCCCGCCACCACCTCCCATTTCCCTCCCCCTCCCCCAATCAAGCCCCCCTCTTTGGACTCTCTACAATCTTGACTTTAATTGTGGCAATGGCTGAGAACTATTTGTGACATCCTTCACAATGCAAGTTACCAAAACTAAATTGCTCAGGATCTCAGCATACAAAGAAACAAACCAAACTACAGGAGCTAAAATTCTGTTTTATTCTTTTTGGTTTAGTTTGGTTGGTTTTATTCTTTTTGGTTAGTTTGGTTGGTATTGTGGTGGTTGCTTGCTTGCTGGCTGGCTGGCTGGCTGGCTAGCTTGTTTTTTGAGTGAGGGTTTCTCTTTATAGTCAGGGCTAGATGTAACCTCTTGATCCTCCTATCCCCACCTGCTAAGTGCTGGAATTACCAGTGTTTACCATCACACACAGATCGTTTGGCTTCACTAATAAGGAAAAAGTATAATTCTTGATTTATTTCCAGTTGCCCATATTAGGTGCCTTTATTACTTCATGTTATATTTTTCTATAAACTCAAAAGTTGTTTAGAACTTAAAATGTGATGAATAATTACAACATAAAATTTAGAAAGTATCAAAATAAGAAGGAAATGAGATTGATTTATATCACTATGGCTTATCACAATTCCACCTTACAGAATAAACAGCTGGTGTTTATTCCATATTTATTCCATATGCCTTTCCATTCATGAGGGTATGTTTTCATTAATATTTACATGCACAGTATTCTTAAAAACAATTGTGATTTTAGCATAATGTGAGCATCTTGATTGTCATAGTGTACTCCACAGGCAATCCTTCCTTCTGTGGCTGCTCTTCAGGATCCTGCTCCAGCTTGTGCGTCTGTGGAGTCTAAGCAGGAGGGGTGAGTGGGAGTTTGGCAATGGAGTTATAGTTATATTATTGAAAATATGCAGTCATCAGGTTGGTGCCTCTGAACTACGCTGGCCACTTTTGCCAGTTCTTTTGTTATCCTAGCTCTCATAATCCCTGTAAGATTAACCTTAAATTGGAAGGCGCTTAATAAAACTCAAAGACCGTCTATACAACTTGAGGAACTCATACTCAGTGGCATATAAACAATTCTGTATGGTTAATTTCAGTGGGAAATGTTATTATTTATTTTCAAGCTTTTATAATAAATTAAAAAAAATAAAATTAGACACGCATACTGATTTTCTAACTCCATGAGCTAAAGGCACTATTTTATGGAAGACTCCATTCCTCAACCCATCAGTCACTCAAGTGCATGTGCTGAGAGTCTAGGAGGGAGCGACTCTTCCGGTTGATCTGGGATTCAGGACTTTCTCTCCATTGGAGGAGATGTCCCCAGTGTGAGAAGAGTGAGAATGGGTGCTGAGAGGCAGAGGGGAGAACAATGAGCCTCACTTCTCTTTGGGAGCTTTTTCAACTTACATAACATTGTCTTACATAAGCTCCAGCACTGCTTCTTTGCCTGCTACCCTGGGATTCTAACTTCAGAAAGATCTTAGCTCTTGTCTGCTAAAATACAAATCCCCCTCCGAGAGTGCTCAGTAAAAGCAGACACGTACATGGACATTGTTAACAACAATTATAAAATCAAACTTCTAGATAGAGTGTAACTGACTATTTAACTAACATTCAAAACCTTTTATTAAAGCACCATTGCCCACTTTAAAATATCTTCATTAGTAGAACTAATTTTTGCTCAATGTATAGGATCTGATGGGTACTATGGATTTCTGGGGCAGAACAGAGACAAAAGATTTCTTTTTATTTTTTATTTATTTGTTTATCTATTTATTCATTCATTTTTATTTTGCAAAATTGGGTTTCTCTGTAGCTTTGGAGGCTTTCCTGGAACTTAAAGGGTATTTCCTTATATATCTGTATCCTTTCTCTGTGACCCTGGGGATCAAACCCAGAGACAAACTGAGTATGGTGGTGTTTAGGAGGCAGAGGCAGGAAGATATCTATGAGTGCGAGGCCAGCCTTTTCTACATAGGGAGTCCCAGGACCAACCAGAGCTACATGACGAGACCCTGTCTCAAAAAAGAAAGCAAAAACAAGTTAGAGACATGTACATGCTAAGGAAGCATCCTTACTCCAGTTCCTATGTATGTCCTCTTGGTAAATATTTTTATCTTATATACTAAAATGCCTTTCAGGATATTAATGCCCCCGAAGAGGTGAACTGAGTCTCCCAAAAGGGTCTCCCAAGTTCCAGGATGAAGACATTAATAGAAGAGGGCAGCTCAGAGCTGGCTGCACCTTCCAGAAATTGCAACTAAGACTTGTATTATGTGAGGTTACTGGGTGACAACCTGACCCTGGCCCAAGAAAGTCACTCCCAATAACCTCCTCGACTATACTCCCTTGATGGATTTTATGTCTCTGTGAGTTACTTTTCTTTTTAATATAACTAGAGTTTCACCTTTGGCTTTGCACATTATTGATGGAGCTAGACATTTGATGAAATTTAAAAGCAAATCCAGATATTTCAGACTGGATTATAAAACTCGCAAAGACAAGACCTTTGGATTCTAAAGTTCACTGAGGCTAGATGGGATAATAATAGTAATATTCTGGTTTTCTATAACATCTTCCTACCAAAGAGATGAATACACCTTGATAGTAACATTGAAATATTCATAACACTTCCACCCATGAGATATAAAATTGTTATCCTTCTTTGTTTATGAAGATACCAGGACCTGCTTCTTTGAAAAATATTGTAAAAAGTCATAGAAAATATGCATTAGATGGGACAGTCAATATACTGTAAATATATAGGGACATTACATTAAGAAACAATCTAAAAGCTTTATCCAAATGTCGTACAACCACATTGTAAACCATCTTCAAGATCCTATTTGAAAGTTTTGATACTGAACAGTCAAATCAAACAGATCCCGCTTGATATTTGTATCTCTCCAACAACTCAGTTATTCCAAAAGTAAAGAGCATTTGAGTGCGTGTTTTACCCTACAGCTCTCCACTTCTGGTCTCGTTCTTCAGTGGCAGGTGGGGACTTCAAGGTCCTCTTCACAATATATTATTTATAGATGAGACTCTGTCTCTTGAAGCATTTCCTTGGCTGTTTCCCTCAGAGTCTAGTCTATGAGTTCACATTAAAGATCATGTCTTTAAGGGTGAGATATTTTTTGAGTTCCCATGAGGAGTCATTTAATGAATGCTCACAGAATTTGAGGAAGGATGGCGAATTTGCTGTGACATAGTCCCTAATAATTGTCTTCCAATTTGAGTATATTGCCTGCCTAGAGCATGCCAAAGATAATGGTGTCTCTGTGTGCTAACAATTGCAACATGCTAATCACTATGCACTCTGTACCAAGTTACTGCGTGGAAAACACCGGGGAGGGGGACGGGAGAAAGGGGTGTGGTGTAGGTTAGGTTTACTTATTTATAGACTTAAGAAAATACAAAGGTTTCCCTCAGGATGTTAGCAGTGGTGGTCATTCCAAGAACATTGAAAACTTCCAAGTTAAATCTGAAAGCAGAAGGTGGGGGATGTGGATCAGTAGGTAAAGCGGTTGCTACATATGCATGAAAACTGTAGCTTGGCTCCCCTTGCACACATGTCAAAAACCGGCTTCTGGGACATGAGTCTGTAACCACAGCACAGAGAGGCGTGGACTACAACAGCATCTCTGGAGCTCCTGGGCCAGCCAGTCCAGCAGACTTGACACCTGCAGATTCGGTCAGAGACCCCGTCTCAAAAACGTCGGTGGAGAGTGACTGAGAAAGATACTCATTGTACAAGTCTGGCCTCCACACAATCACACAAATCCACAGGCACACATACACACACAAGCACATGAACCTACATGTATAGGTACATATACGCACACACACATACACACACATGAGAGAAAAAAAGAGTGAGGATCTATAAGTCTGTCTACAGAATTTATCTAGTGAGATAAAATAAATTTTAACAGTGGCAAATCTAAATAGCTTTTAGTGTTGACTATATATAAAACTCATTATTGTTTTAGAATTACTTGCGCAAGTAAAAATCAAAAGGAAAGCATATAGATGGCCCTCCTCTGTGTGGCGGTCAGAGCAGTGAAAATGTGCGGTTCACCATGATGCTATTGGTAATTACGTATGTATCAGTGTCAAGCCTTCAACCCCAGCTTAAGGAAGGAGTTGGTTTCCTCTGAGCTCCTGGGTTACAATAAAGATGGTGTTCCCTTCAAAAATCGGCTTCCCTTCCATTCCTGTAGCAGAGAAAAAGAGCCACATTCTCTTACAAATCCCCCAATGGGCAGAAAAAAGCAGAAGAAGCATTAGAAGCAAATTGTAGCAACAGAGACCTCTGGCTTGCTGGGGTCAGCACTGCGGCTTCTTCAGAAGTGAGAAATGAGTGACCTGAACTCACCAACGTGCATCTCCAGCTCTTGTTCTATACGTTAATCAAAACGAGTACTGAAACACCAGAATAAATAGTCAATAAAGTACTGTGTTTCTTTAAAAGATATTCAAAATAAATCTTTTTTTTATAGCTGGCATAAGCCTATGAGATTATCATCTCATGTTTATCTTAAGTATGAGCTGAATATGAGTTTAAATTTTTAACCCTTTTATTTTACTAAAAAATAACATTTTTTAACTTTATGTGATATATCCCTCTTCAAAATAAAGAACATTCAAATTAGAAGTATCATAACTTTACTAGAGAATTAGTCCTAAGCAATATTTTTTGAAAAAAATAAAGACTGAGAAGAAGGTGCAAAAAAAATGCAGGGGTTCTGCAGATATGCATTATCTAACTTCCATCAACAATTTACATAATAAAGGACTATGATCAAAACCAGTAAGTTGGCATTGATACAGGACTCCTAGCCTACCAGCCTTATTTGCACTTCAAATTTATTGCTTGTCTTGCAGAGTCTGATATAGAACTCCACGTTGCATTTGGTTGATGAGATTAGATATCCTTAATTCATAAAATTACATATCCTTAATCCATGAGATTATATATCCTCTCCTCATCTCTCATGGCTGCAGCCCTGTTCATGAGTATTGATCAGACATTGTAAAAGGATGTCACACAACCCAGCTTGCCTTTGGTTTATGTTTTCTCATGAAGAAATTGACAATATGTGCCTTTAGTCAAAATAGCAGAAGAGCCATGTTGTTTTTCTAATGCATTATATCGGGGATGGTGTATGTTAATGATGTGTCATGCTGCCCATGGGGCTTGCCAGCATATTTGCTCACAGTAGGAGTTTCCAGATCACTAATAATTTTGCATCTGTTGCCTGTGAGTTAGTAAAAATTTTCATATCTAAGTTGGTACCTATTTGAGTCCACCATTCCATCTTATTCCCTTATCATATGAGAGGTGTGGTTTCATGTCTTACCTGTACAGCTATGCCCAAATAGTGCTATTCACTTCTCAAAGTTGAATTCAGTGTGGCAGAAATTTAAATAAAAGACTCCAGTGTACTTTGATCCCTGCAATCTTCGTGGTGTGTGCAAGTGTGTGCATGTATGTGTGTGTGTGTTAATAAATTACTGCAATGAACTTGAGATTATTATGATTCATCTCATGTCAAGAATATCAAGAAATGTAGAAATTTACACTGACTTGGGAATCCCGTCTGGGAGCGGGGCTGGGGCACTGAACATTCCATGCGCCATCTGATGCTGACCTGCTCCCTCTCGGAATGATGGGCCTTGAATCCTGACCCAGTGCTACCTTGGGTGGCTCTGAAGCAATAAAAGGGTTAAACAGTAGTATCATGATTTCTTTTTGGTTCCCAGTACCAGGAACCAAAACGAGGAAAGTTGTAAGAACAGGTAAACAGTACCGCAGTGTCTGCTCTCCCCAGATTTCTCAGTTCTCAATGCTTTAGCACTGCTGTGGTTCTCTCATTCTCTGACCCTCTTTTCCTATCCTCACATGTGTGTGTCTGTGTGTCTCCGTGTGTGTGTGTGTGTGTGTGTGTGTGTGCTTCTCTGTGTGTGTCTGTGTCTGTATGTCTGTATATTTAAATTTTTCTGTTGTGTTTAAAGTCAGGTGAGGACGTTATTAATTGGTAAATTTGCTTCCTTAAATGCAGCCAAGAGCACTTCTTAACAAAAGGACATTATCTCATAATTACAATACAGTCAGAAAAATACAAGAAACTGACAACTATCTATTATTTAATTCATAGCCTTTACTTGAATTTCACCAAATTTTATCCAAAATCCTCTTCAAATAAATAAACAACCTTGTGTAGAATCAGTTCCGAGTTATGCTCTGCACTGAATTGCCAAGCCTCTTCAGTTTCCTTATATCTGAAATGTTTTCTAAGTTGTTTTGCTTTGTTTTACAACATTGACATTTTGTAGTATAAGGGTTAGCTATTTCACACAAGTTTTATCCATCTGAATTTTTCTAATCTTCCCTTGTGGTTGGATAAAAAGTCATGCATTTTTTTATATAGCAATGAGCCTTGGGGAATAGTTTGGTACACAAAAGTGAGCAAGGCAGTGTAACACAAAAATAGGGAACACAGAGACACTCAGAGCCAGCAACAGAGGAAGGGATGTGACCTCAGGCCTGTTTGTGGTGAACTAGAACCTTGGAAGAAGATGTAAGGAGGAACTGAGTAAAACATCACAGGAGAATGGGCAGGGTCAGTGCTGGGGTGGAGCGCCACAGGATGGGGGTGGGGGATGCTTTCCAACGGCTGCTGCCTATGGGGGTCAAAAGTCATGGAACACAGCACTGTAGCTCACAAATGCCAGGACCAAAGCAAGACAAATACAAAACCAACGATGGACTCGGCAGGTCAGTGGAGAACAGCTTCTACAAAACTTCATATTGTTATTTTGCATCGCTCCTCTTCTGTCAATGCATCCCATGCAGCTGTAATGTATAACTTTACCTAAAATGATAAAAACTCCACATAATGAATAAGAAAGCCTGGATCTGGGTATTAGTTTCCATTTCTTTGCCACGTCACCTTGGTACACACACTTAGGCTCCCTGAGTCTCTGCAATGACAGCATCCCCACATAGCCATCTCCTTTATGGTATAGTTGCAAAGATTACTATCATATTTTAAGTGGGCATAGAGTCATGGAGCCAAACAACTCATGAGCTGAAAGCAAAACTAAACGAAGCATAATTATTTGTGTTTATTACTCATGTACAATGTCAAAATGTCTTTTTATTAGAATTGTTGCTCGAGAAAGCCATTTTCTTGTCTGGTGTTGCTGGTGGTGGGGGTGTCTCCTTCAGTTCTGCTTCTGATGAGGAGCAGAAATCATACTTTATTGTTACTTACAAGATCACCATTTTCTACCATTTGGGAATATTTTTGAAAAGAATTATAACTATTTTCCACTGTTGTTTCTCTGCTAATATTTTTCTTAATCCTTTAATTTTGACCTATCATGACTCTTTTAGCAGCCAGTAAAAACACACTAGTAGAAAATATATAGAATGCATGTAAACATGGTTCTTATATGTCTTATTTTTAAAAAAAAAAAAATACACCCTCTTCTAGGATCCCAAGGAATTAAAGAATGAGAAGGTTTTCATTACTTTTTAAATTTAATTTTATCAGACAGAGCAATGTCATTCTAAGCCTTTATAGGATCTCAGTTCCAGAACTCTTCAGACATCATGTAAAGAGTACAGGAGGTTAGCTTTACACTGGTGGCATTGAGAAAATGTGTGTTTGGGGCTTGTTTGTTTGTGTGTTTTAATATGGTGACAGCTCAGTGGTAGAGTTCTTGCGTGAAGGTGCAAGGCCATGATTTAAGCCCCAAGAGAAAAAGAAACTATGAGAAACCTTCTGAGCTAGGCCCAGTCACTCATGCTGGTAATGCTGAGCACGGGCTCAGGAGGCTGAGGAAGGAGGACTGTGGGTGAGAGGCCAGCTTGGGCTATGTGGTGAGACCCTACAGAACAGGTAATGATGAACTTTGTGGCCCACAAAAAAAATTCACAACATATTTCTCCTTCAATCTACTCAATGTGAATTGATATCCTATGGGTATAACAGCATCTTTGATCACTGATGACTGCAAGAGATGTCTTTAACACTAGTATATATGAGACAGGAAAGCACATAGCTCTTTGTTTAAATGTCTCATTGGAAAATAAATCTGTTTCGGTGCTGGTTTCTATATAGTGTTTCTACCTCATACACAGGACTGGTTTCTACCTACAACGCAGAACCTAATACTAAGAACTAATATAAGTTAACTCTTAGCTTGAAAGACCGATGGTTAGAGGATGCAATACAATTTCTGGAGGTAACTCCCTATACTCAATGCATTTGTTTACAAATATGTATGGGGAACTGTTGGAATAAGGGGCGGCGGCGGGGCTACGTCCCCAAAACCCCAAGCCGCCTGCCCTGCCCGGCTAGCTTAGTCGGTAGAGCATGAGACTCTTAATCTCAGGGTCGTGGGTTCGAGCCCCACGTTGGGCGCCATTTGTAGTAATAGGGGGGCGGCGGGGCTGGGTCCCCAAAACCCCAGCCGCCTGGCTCAGCTAGCCTATGCCCCGAAATAATTACACGGAAACTGTATTCATTTAAGCACTGCTCTGGCCCACTAACTAGGCTAACTCTCGCTCCTGGACTAGCCCATTTCTTATCATCTGTGTAGCACCGGTCTTACCGGGAAGATTCTAGCCTAAGTCCATCCTGGGTCGGAGCTTCAGAGCTTCATCGCGTGTGTCTACCCAGGAGCCGGGAGCATGGCGGACGTCTGCTCCCGAGAGGAGAGCTGTGGAGTCTGACCTCACTTCCTCTTCCTCCCAGCGTTCTGTTCTGTTTACTCCACCCACCTAAGGGTGGGCCTATCAAATGGGCCTAGCAGTTTCTTTATTGCTTAGCCAAAGAAAACAACAGATTGATATGACACTCCCACATCACTTCCCCTTTTTCTGTTTAAACAAAAAAAGAAAGGCTTTAACTTTAACATAGCAAAATTACACATAACGAAACAGTTATCAAGTAAAAGTTACAATAATCTTTATCATAACTAAGGAAAACTATAACTATAACTAACTATTCTTAACTCCATCAAAGACTCCAGAAAGATACAATACTACATAAACAAATAAGAAAAAAGCAACTTTTAAAACTCTAGAAATGACAGAGACATCTCGCTGCCTGGACAGTCACCCAAAGTTCCTCTCTACCGTTGGGGCATCCATCTTCAGCCTTCAGGCCCATGGTATCCAGCAGACATTTCCATAAAGCAGGAAAATTCAAAGTCAGTTCAGTCACTATCTGTTGTGTCCTGCAGAATGTCTCGCAGACTCTTTTGTGAATCAGGAACCCCGAAAGATAATCTCACCTTAGGCAAGTTCAGTAGTCCTCTCTCTGTGGGTTCTCCGTTTCCAGTTTATGTAATAGTCCAGGCAAGAACAGTTTCTTGCCCAAATGGCTATTAAACTCCATAAGGAGCCTCTTCGATGCCCATCTTCCTCTTGAAGTAGATTGGTGCTGCCAGGAGCAGAGTGTCTCATTGTCATGAAAAGTCCTAAATTATTAAAACATTAAATGTCCTATTCTGTAATCTTTGAAAGACATGAAGAATGTCTATCTAAAATATATCTCTATATATCTAGAAAATCTAACTAACATGACTACAAGCTTTACTATTATCAATGCTATCAATAAAGCAAAATCTATACTAATGCAAATTATTCATATCTATATCAGGGAACTTTGCTGTATGGTAACTGCTCAAACTAATGGGCTGGCTTCCATTGCTCCTTCTTTGGTTTAATAGTCTGTTACCTCTGGTAAACTATGAACGTTTGAGACAAATTCACATCAAAAAGTGTGTTAAATAAAATCACATAAAATGATGCATCTGGTCAATATTCACTGCCAGATCTTGCTGGTTAATATCAACATCAGACTTTTTCATAAGTATTCTTACTTGCAGATTGACATGATTTTTCCTATCTCCCAAGACCCTCTGCTTGGCAATGACACATAAGGCCTCTGAGCAGTTAAAGGAAGAATGTAAGGTTAAGAGGAATATTAACTTTACACTTTGTGCAAAAAGTAGGACTGTAGGCATGTGTCTGATTTTCAAAATGACTATTTTAAAATTATCTTCACATTCATGAGTTCTTACCTGTGCCTTTCTGCTTGTGTGCTGGCACATGAGTCCTTTGGTTTCTGTGTAGTTTTGTGGATGTTCGTCCAAGTGAGATTCCCTTGTTTCTCCCTGGGTCAGAGCCTTAGGCACAGTCTCCTTCCTGCCTGGCACATGAACATCAGAACTGTCTAATTCTAATATAACTGTCCTGATTAAAGATAAGTGCTCTTTGAACAAGATGCTCTGATGATCTCCAATCCTAAAATTTTCTGGTTTAAAAAAAAATGTAAGAAGGCATCGTATATGGAAGGCCGCATTCACAGACTGGCAAAGGGTTAGTAAAAAGATCATGGTCATTTATGCACTTGCCATCTGTGGGGGAGATGACAAACTTGCTCCCCTCCTCCTCCGTCATGACCCCCTTTGCCATCTATGACCCCCTCAAACGATGAAAGGATACGTGAGGAGATGATAAAATTCAAGACCAAAGAAATCAGTTACATAGAAAATGCCCTTTTATTAACACCCCTTAGTAAATTTTTCCCAACATTCAACTCTTGCAGCTTTCTGGAATCTAACCTCTTAATGTTAGAATCACAGAATAATTCTGTTTCATATAGACATTGAAAAAATACAATGTATGTAAATTTCCTCTCTTGTTTTGATGACCTATTATTTCCATGGCTTTCTATTCATACTAGTGTTCTATTATTTAGTAGTTTAGATTACTGCTATCAATAGTTTTATGTTTGTACAGAAATTATTTATAGTCCTTCCCAAATCACTTCTTCCTAACTTGATTTGGGGAGTGGATAGGATATAGATATGAGAATAATTAAGTTATAACAATAAAGTCACAATCAGTCCCACCATCGAGCCATACTGATGTTTCTTTAGCTTCCAAGTATACTCCAAGCAAAATTCACCACCCAACTCCCAAATAAATACACGGAAACTTATTCTACATTGGCTTGTTTCTGACCAGCCTTTATAACTTAAATTATTCCATTTCTCTTTAACTACATTTTGCCTCTGGGATTTTCACCTTTCTTTATTCTACATATCTCTCTTTCATTCTTACTCTGTGGCTGGCTATGTGGCTGGCTCCTCTTATCCTCCTCTCCTCCTTTCCTCACTCCTCCCCCTTGCTAGAGCCTAGATTGATCCTCCTATTTATTCTCTCTACATGGAAGCCTCACCTATCTCTCTCCTGCCTAGCTATTAGCTCTTCAACTCTTTATTAGACCAATCAGATGTTTTAGGCAGGTAGAGTAACACAGCTTCACAGAGTTAAACTAATGCGAATAAAAGAAGGCAACACATCTTTGCATCATTAAACAAATGTTCCACAGCACAAACAAATGTAACACACCTTAAACTAACATTCTACAAGAGATAACTCAGAAATTTCTGCTTAAAGGCTAAAGGAGCTTAATCTGTTGGTTGTTTATAATCTCCAAAAAGCTTTTACTTTCCCATGTCTTTTGGGCAAGGGCCGTCTTCTATTTGGTGAGACCCTTTAATCCAACTAAAGCCAAATGGACTGCAAACAAAAGTAGAGATGGACTTGAGACAAGACTGAACCAGACTTTCCCACTATCTTTTCTGTTCATGGGCTCTCATCACCCAGACAGGAAAAAGAGATGATTTCAGAAGACCCAACGCTAACAGCAAGGGTTGAAAATGATGTTGCCCAGTGTCAGGACTCACAGAAACAGGAAAGTACAATGTGGGGGCAGCCATCTTCCCACCAGAAGATGGTGGATAGCACCTTCTCCTCCAAAGCAGTGATATATGTAAAATGTCCATTCATTATGAAATCTGTTGCCAGCCACAGAAAAGCGGTGCCCTACGTGAAGGTTAAAGCCCCAGAGGTTGCATTTTCAGCTGTTCAGCACAGCACATTTCCTTCCCAGAATGAGGGAATGAGTGGTTCTTGCCTTAAAGACCTTTGAAACACCCATGCTTCCTTTGGGACAGAAACTTAGTGAAAGAAAACACACTCTGACATTTGCAGAGCCAAAAGCAAGTGTCTGGTGACCTGTCACAGTGCCTTAAGCCTGGCTTTATTTTATTATTATAGCTCAGAATTTTCTACATGTTTATTAATTATCAGTTTATAATATAAATGTATATGCCCTCCTGACTACTAATCTATCAGGCCCAGTTCTTCCTTTTTCTCAATATCCCAAATGTCATTCAGGTACTCCAAATTTTAGTGATATCTTTCACATGTGGAAAGTGAACTGCTTTGCTGGGCAAAACAAAATACAATTCAGCACTGGATAGCACTCACCAATGCAGTGTTCCTTAAGAGAAACAAAATTTGCTTCTACACTGGCCTGCAGCATCTGAAACAGAACCCTCTCCTGCCAGAAAATAAAAAAAAAAAATTAGGTCAATTCTCATAGATAGTGAAGCCACCAAAGCTAACAAAATGACTGCGATTGTTAGAGTGTAGTCGTCGCTTGCTTTCTCAAGAACATAAACTAGAAAGTTGTCTTTAAACTGTTTAATGATGTAAACTAGAGAGAAATGAGCATCATCGAAACCTGAAGTCGCATTATTGTGATAAGTAAAAGCATATGCTAAAACATTTACAGTTTTTTTTGGGATGTAGTCTCACATTCCTAGGGCTATCAGGATGTTTTTATCCTCGACCAAATATTAAATGATCATAGGCTCTCTAAAAGCCCCGTTGTAAGAAATCCTCTTCTCCAAACACAGGGGATGTGCCCCTGGCTGAGCATGTCACTCCGAACGGACTGGTGTGAATGCTGGTCTGGGCTGAACAAGTTGCTGGGGGACTTTTAAGAGAGGGTTATATACATAAAGCATGAATCAGTCTACTCTGTCACAATGCACAAATGAAATAAATTAATTGATAATAATAAAATGATACTATTTTACATAAGACCAATTTTGAGAAAGTTATTAATATGATGGTATATTTTTTAGTTTCAAGTCATGAATATGCAAAAGCACTTTTTATTTTTTTAAAAGGGTATCATTTAAAGATCTGAATTGTGCATGCATGTATAAATTACACAATATATTTTGCAAATGTATTTTTTATTGCTGTGACCAAATACCTGACAACGGGTGACTTTCGTGGAGGAATGATTGATTTGGGCTTTTGGCCAAGACTTCAAGGACTGCGGGTGGATAGCAATGAATGTGGAAGCGAGAGCTTGGTCACTTCTAGATGGGTCAGTAAGCAAAGGAGAAGGGATACTGTGCTCAGCTGCCTCTTTCTTTGTCTCTGCCATGTTCAGTCCAGGACCCAAGCCTACAGAATGGTTCAAGTGCCCTTCAGGATGAATCTTTTATCCTCACGGGCACCTCAGGTGAGCCATACAGGCATGCCCAGAGGGGTGTGTCCTGGGCAATTCTAAACACAGCAGGTTGACACGGGTATGTAACCAGCTCACACTCCAGAGGAAAATGTGTTTAAAAAAAAAAAACAGGGCTAGGATTTGCTAAAGTTCATTATAATGACTATAATGACAGTTTGCAAGGTGAGATCCATTCGTTGATCACATAAAAATCAGTGTCTCCATCTTATTCATTGATGACTAGAGACTATGTCAACACACAGATTTGATGATTTGCAATGGAACAGCAAATGGAAGTACCAGCCAGAGACTCTGGCCTTAGACATCCCATTTGCTACTGTCACAAACCCCAAAGTCCTACCCATCACTAAAAAAAATTGGTAATATCAAAACAGTCTCAAAAATTAAGAAATGTTAATATCTGTTTATAAATACTTAGAATACTTAGAATGTAGAAATAGAACGCTAGATGCCACGCTTTCCATACACTGACAGCTCTGTAAATTATGATTTAGATGCAAATATCTCTTCTCTAGCTACAGCAATAAGACAGACATACCTCAGGCACGCACAGTTGGAAATACAGCTGTATGTCCTCGCTACCAAATATTTGTAAATGTGAATTTTTATTCCATGTTTTTTATCAAATTTAACTACTAGGTTACATCTTTTTAAAAAATAAAAATTCCCTTACCCTCCCATGTGCCTTTAATCTCTCAACAACAGAAAGAAAACTGTATTTAGTGCACAAGAGACAATGGGTGCAACAGCAATGCCAACTGTGGCATTTGTGTTTTGTTTGTTTTGTTTATTTTGATTTTCCATTTTTTATTTTGGTTTTGAGAGAAGATCTCAATAAGACTGTCCTTAAATTCACTCTAGCCAAAGATGACCTTGAACTCCAGTTTCTCCCCCCTTGACCACCCTGGAGTTTCTCCATCAACATTTGGCAGCTGGGTCCTATACCCTCTCTCTTTGCATTATACATGTCGCTACATGCTATTATCTGTTAAATAATAGAATATTGCATGTGGGATATATGTGCTGAATATATAAATGAATATGCATTTGTCATCTTTGATGTATTTAATTTGGCTGATGCACCCATAATAAAAAGCCTGCAGCATATTTGCATAATTAAGCATAATATTATGATAAACCATTTCAAGAGAAAAAGTTGGTCTTTCAATCACAATGTGGTTATATTTTTAACCTTGTATGTTCAGAATTTATCTGTGATGAGAGCTGGAGGTGGAAAAGACTGGCTTTGTCTTTATGGATAAGGGTGAAAAATTTTCTTAAATTAATAGTGTGTTGTGCCAAATCAGAACCCAAATATTACACGTAGCTGGCATACTCTAGAGGACAAGATTTCTTTAGACTTCACATAAGAAACGAATCCTAGGGGCTAGAGAGTTAATCAACAGTTAAGCTCACTTGTTACTGCAAAGAAGCCAGGTTTGATTCCCAGCACCCACACAGAGGCTTGTCACCTTCTCAGGCATCAGGCGTGAATGTGGTACTAAGCATACATGTAGGCAAAACACCCACACACATAAAATAATAAATCTAAAAAGATTTCAAAAGAAAAGAATTCTAGACTGTGGCATCCATTCAGACTAAAGCTTCTACAGTTCACATATATGTATGTGCATGTATAATCATGTTATCAAGGTTTCTACAGTTCACATATGTGTATGTGCATGTATGTATATAATAAAGGTTTTTGTGTCTCCAACTCAACCCAGAACCTGGAAGATAGTTTTCAATATCCATTTTTGACGAATGTTCATTTTTCCTCCCAGTTATCCCAGGTGACATATGTGAAGGCCAAGAAGCAAGTGGATCTTTCCACTTTGTAATTTCACTGCTAACTTTTATTTCTATTTTTGTTCTTAACTTTTCATACACTTCAAGTTATGAAAGTTTGGAGAATCACGCGGTAGATGTCAATGCATTCTTTACAAAAGCACCAATCCAGTACCAGCTTCTCATTAGTTTCACAAATACAGCAAGAAGGCATTAAGAAAGCACATAACAATTTAACCTATAGGAAAGACTAATGTGTAGGTTAGTCTCATCTGCACGGCTCCCGGCTTTGCTGTTGTAGTTATTAGTGACATCATGTGGTAGATGTTGGTATCGACAGCAAAGTTAAACCATTTCCTAAAGCCGGTTGAATTACTGTCAGCAAAATACGAGATTTTTTTTAAAGCTTATTGTTCCAATTAAATTAGAAACAAAGAATTTTTCCTGTCCCACAACTAGTCATTTCTCCTTTGAATTTTAGAATTTCTTAGGTTATCATGGTGTATGGATAAGTTATAGTAGTGCAGGCCAACAACACAAAGGGCAGTAATTTTTATCTGAGGGCTTATCACTTTCCAGATAAAACAATACTCTTAAATGCTACAGTTGGAGAGTATTTGTTCTGCTCGATAAAGTGGAGAATTTTCTATTCACTGCCTCATGTAATTACTTGAAAAAAATGTTTCCATTGTTAAAAGCTGAATTAATAGCTTTTATTTTTTTATTTGTGATAATCCAGTTAAACATTGTCCTTCCTGGAGAATATATACTAATTCCTGCAATTAAGAAGTGGTTTGTCCTATCCTCTTTTCCAGTTCGTATTAGAAAAAGAAAAGTCGAGGCAATTTGTTGTTTTCTGTTTTGTTTTGTGGGGTTTCTTATTTGTTTTGTTTTGTTTTGTTTTTTGAGATAGGGTTTCTCTATGTAACAGTCCTAGCTGTTCTGGAACTAGCTCCTGTAGAACAGGTTGGCTTTGAACTCACAGAGATCCACCTGCTTCTGCCTCCTGAGTGCTGGGATTAAATGCATGTGCCACCACCACCCAGCTGAGGCAATTTGATTTTAACTTTGACCTTAGTTGCTTTCTTCGGAGTGCCAGTGCCCAAATGTGGTAGCTTCCACCTCTGTAATGCCAGTGTCCTGTTCTTGTCATTTGACAACAGGGAAGACTTTAGTCGTGAAGCTAATAGCCCAGTGATGCAGGAGGGAAGGCGTGACACCGTGACGGGAAGGTTACTGAGCCTCTCCACTGAACCAAGGCAATCAATCCCTTGCTGGACAGTCTGGTGGGTTTCCCACTCTGCCCTTCTCCCTCCTGGCCATAAATCCTACCTAGTCTCCAGTTTACATTGTACCACATAAAGCAGAGCCCTCTGGGGACTTCCTTTTCCTTACCTAGAAAAGGACTTCTTCACTCTAAGATATCCTAAATGAGATATCAGTTTGCAACTTTTGCTAGGGTTTAGTCAAAGCAGGCTCCCCAGAGGCTCTTCCATTATACCCCGAGGTACTAAGTGAAAAGCCTTCAATTTCTCTTCTTTAAAATCCAGGCTGCTAAACTCAATGGGATGGGAAACCATACAGAACATGTATTTATAAAAGAAATTGTCTCTAGTCTTAAGGGACAACAGAAATGCTAAGTACTGGAAGACGTAAAGAAAATACGCTCAGTTACGTCATAATACCAAAGTCAGAGGACAATTTGTATTGAATGTACGCATATCCCAAAGAAGGCCCAGGAATGAACTCCTTTCGTGAGCACAGATGCCTGGGGAAGTCTGGGAGTGAGCCTGGCACTGCAGAGCAGGCTATTTTTGGAAGGAGCCAAGACCTGCAATTGCCTCTCGTGGAGAGAGATGTACCACTGCGATAGCTGGTTATTGAACTGGGGGCATTGGCAATTGATGAGGTGATGGTATCACCCTTAAAGCGCAGGTCACAGGAGGAAAAGGGTACTCCTGAGGGTAATGAGATACAAACACACTGCCACTGCCTTCGGCCTAATTAAAGCAAACCCAGTAAGGAAAAAAAGAGAAAAGAAAAAAGAAAAAAAAACTCTTGGAATATTTTTCCTTCTACACTCCAGGCCAGTCACGGGACCAATTAGCTAAATTCAGCTGAAATTCCCTTTTTCCTCAGTAGGTTTTATTTAATTACTTCATGTTTCCTCATCCAGGTGTAACATGACAATGTATGTTAAAGCGCATCCCAGGGCATCCTTTGACATCTCTTCCCAGTTTCCCCGTTGTGTGGAGCACAAAGGCGAATGTGAGGAAATTGCCTTCTGAAGGACTGTTCGAAAGTTAGCAAACTAGCTGAATTTAAGAGGTTAAGTTTTCACCCTTCAGAGTCTTCGAATCGTAGATCACAGAGATGTCAGCTCCTCTATTACATTATTTTGGTAATTCGGTCAAGTGCTCCATTTTCCCAATCTATAAAATATATAAGAATGTGAACGTAACACAAGCGTCACCCATAGCTCTCTTCCCGAGACGGATCTACTGGTCTCTCTTTGTTAAAGCCAAAGAATGGCCCAGCCCACTTTGGGCGGTGAATCTACTGGTACATCTTGTGGAGAAACTGAGCGTGTCTGCCAGTGTTATGAAGGGCTTCCTTATCAGACAGCAACCGACAATCAGACACCGGAGCGTATCTCATGCAAACGAAGTTCCCCATTCTGTCTGTCTCCACCTCGGAGATGACTTGTGCGCCCGGATTCTTCCAATAGAACGCTGGGAGCCATTGCATCCCCAAAGTGCCGCGTGACTACAAGCATCACCCAAAGGCTGAATTTTTGCTGCTAGACAAACCTGAGCCTACTGATCAGAGCACACAGTGTCAGGATGCTATTGGTGCGCTCTGTGTGACTGTAACAGTGTTGATGTGAAATCAAATTCAATTAGCACAGACTTGCTAATGACCTGCACAGCTTCAAAAACACACAAGGACAAAACACTTGGCCAGAAAAGCTCCCATTTACCAGAGTTTCCAACTCCTTTGGGTTGTTTGTTAGAGCAATAGCCAACGGCCAGATTGTCTCCATAGATGCACCCTAAAGCACTCCGCTAATGAAACTCTTGACCACGCCTGCGTGTGGTGAAAGGGAAGGGGTTGGGGAGCTCTGTCCTCAGGCGCTCTCCAGGCAGTCTCTGAAGCCACTGTGGAGCACACTCTGCCTCTCTGGAGGATACGTTGGCTGGACAGGGTATCAAAGCGGCTAGGGGAAATAAGGTCTGTGGTCAGGATAGTGTTTCAGTAAAGCTAGAGGCAGCCTCCCAGAAGGTGCAGGAGCCAGTCCACTCTCTGAGCAGCGCTTTAAAGAAACAGAGGCGCCTTTATGATGGCCCGCTATGCCAGGAAGATGAAGACGATGTCCGTTCTAGATTTCCACAGCTTTGATTGACTGCCTCTCTATTGTTTTTTTTTTTCCTGATCGCCTGGCAGGCTCATTAGAACACCCTCTGTCTCTCACAAAGAGCAAGGATGGCTCTGATTCACCTGTCCTCCTCTGTCCCACCAGCAAATAGACCCTGCACTGAGTCACTATCTGGGATCCTCTGTAAACACAGCAGTAAATAATCGAGTGTAATGTTTAAAATGACTGTAGCCCACCGTGTTGTCTGCTTCTCATGTTAACGCTTCATGGTTTCCTGTCAAGCTTATCCTCAAACTTTCTTCTTTCTTGTATCTTATAGATACTTTCCCCTAATACCATAGTCTTTATCAAATATGCTATTAAAGGCAGCTGTGTAAAGTGGTAGCCTCTTTGAAGAGCTCCAAAAAGGAAATTCGGCCACTGGGTGGAAAGGTGCCTATTCCTATGTCTAGGCATTTGCCATCATTTGCCCCACAGTCTTGCCATGCCACTGTAAATCACCAAAGCCTCCCCAAGTCAGAGTCAGCACAACTTCAGCTTTCTAAATTTTTTACATCATAAACCCTGATGCTAAAAATACTGAAAATGTCCCGAACTGGTTATGTACAACCTAGACTCCAAGTCAATAATGATAGGGTTTTGACAACAATGACTAAGAAGACATTTGAAAATGCTGCGGATTTCTGCGCTTATAAACAGAGAAAAGCAACGGGAGCAATGCCCTAGGAAGAGGCACTGTTCGTGTGAAGGAGGCTGAGCATCATGCAAACAGCCATGCTCCCAAATTCACAAGGAACTTCGGCCTGGCTTTGTTCAACCGCAAAGAAGCATTTGCTCAAGAGGAATACAGAGGCAAATAAAGATAAGGAATTAAGATTGCTCTCAGGCTCTGGCAAACACTTGAACACTTGGTTGACTCATGACAAAAATAAGCTTTAAACTCTAAACTATGGCTGAAAACACAGGAAAACGCCTATTAATGTCAGCAATGACAAGACATGTTTTTGTGTATGTGCCTCAACTCTAGAGGAATCATTTGTTTACTCTGTCGAGCCCCCATAGAGAGGAAATATTCCTCTCACTTTATAAATGGGAAAACCAGAACTTAGCCTCAATGATAGCTCCATTATTTCTCTGAAGAAATGTCTGCTAGGAGAAGGGCTCCAAGGACAGGAGGGCGGTGGGCAGCCCATGGAGAATCTGTGTTTGCTTAGGTGCCACACTCTTAGTTCATCCAGCCCCTTCACAGAGAAACCGAGCCACTTTCCTGGAGTTTGGCTAAGCCGTGTAGTAAATGGCAAAGCTTTGAAAGACTCTCGACGAGGACCTCTTTTCAGGAGGAGACCTCCCCAACGCCAAGGAACAGGCCGAGATTGCACGGATGCAAATTGCAAGAGGTTTATTGAGTAGACACAGGTACCTGCAGGCAGCAAGATCTCTCGGAAGATTTGTGCACCTGTCAACTGGAGGGCGGGCTTCTTATAGGGGAGAGCAAAAGCAAGCTTACAGAAGCAAAAGCGTGGTTATCGGTCGACCGGAATGAGGCAGCGGCATGAATGGTTTCCTCTCTCAGCATGGATGCCTGGCAACAGTCATCCTGTTCCTATCTTATAGCTAACCTGCTTTGTTGGTGTCCTATCTTATTGACATCTTGCCTTGCAGTCTTCCTATCTCTATCTCATAGATATCCTGCTCTCTCAGGCACATGGGATGTTCTTACGGGAGCAGGCTGGCTGCTGATCCAGAGAATTTTTTTTTAAAAGCAAACAGGACGTTCCCCCGGGAGCATGCTAGCTGCGGTTTTTGTAGGGTCTTTCAGCTTGGACACTTTGGACATGTCCTGGTGGCTGCACAGTCTCTGGTGTTATGGATAAACTACAAGACTTTCTATCCATACAGCCTGGCATCGTCATCCAAAAACCTGAAATCTGAAAGGCACTGAAATACAAAAGTTTTTTGAGAGCTATCCTGATATCAGAAATAAATAATTTCATACCTGGGCTCCTATAATGAAAGTACTGTGAAAACACAGATACAAATATGCATAAGGGATATACGAAGTATAAATTAATTTTATGTGTACACTTGAGATCTATCCTTGGTACAACTCAACATACCTATGCAAATATCCCGAGATTGAAAAAAACAAAAACCTCTAAAATCCAAAATGCTTCTGATCCCAAGCATTTTCAAAGAAGGAACTCTGAGCCTGCAGGGACATCATTTCCTCTTTCAATGCTCCAAAAATATTGCATATATGAGGCCATTCATTCAGGAGTAGTTCATCTCAAAGGCCCTGCTGTTGAAGACCTGATGGCCATAGCTCAGAAGACAGATGCCAGAAACAGGCGGCAGCTTCCCTCACAGAGTTAGACATTTACCTCAAAATCCTGCACTGATGAAAAGTCAGGCGTGGGGAATAAAGAATGGTCTGCCTGTTGAGTAGCACTGGGAACATTATAGTCCACCGAGTAGGCAGGGCAAATACAGCACAGAGCTGTTTGAGGATGAAATTGAATAACAAGTGTGCGAACCCTCTTTAAATGAGAGAGCCCTGTGAAATACAAGCAGCTTTACACCTAATATGATCACATAGGATTCCTCTGCCACACTTCAAAATAAAACTATAGTTACTTCAGGCTTCCTAGAAGCCGAACCAATGGAGTACATTTCCAGAGAAACGAAATGTAAAGGCAATTGTGGATGTCCGATAAATATTAAACAGCCTCGCTATTTGGGGGACATTTCAAGTATGTGATTAAGTTGCCAGTGACAGTAAAAGAAACCAGAGTGATCTTTAATTATAAAATACCTGTTGGGTTTGGTTCCAGTATGATGCGATTACCTCGAGGCTGCTGGATCTCTCTCACAGGAGGTGACATCCTCAACATGAAAGCCTTTGTGGGCACACATTAGACTCCATTGTTTGGACTTTCTTCATGGGCCCTGGCTCCTATCCAGAGTAGCTCAGCACCATTAGCGTGGCAAGTCTTGTAGGAAACGTCAGTTGCAAGTCGGTCATCTTGTGGTCTGCATTGGAGTGTGGAAACATCCCAGAAGTAGGGAGAAAGGCAAAGGTGGCAGGCCATAACATTAACTAAGCTTAGAGAGGAAGGAACCTGAGGCGAATTCAGGATCTCTAGTGGACAAAGGAAGGCTGGAGGGGGAGAAAATGGAATTTCCCTTGTCGGTGTCACGATGCAAGCATTGTTGGGTGTTGTTGTTGTTGTTGTTTTGTTTTGTTTTTTAAGACCAGAAAGAAAACCTTTGGGTTTCATTTCAGAAAACTATCCACCTAATTGCATAGATTCCTTTTAAACTGATTTTTTAAAACCAGTGTCTGGCTTTTGAGCCTGTGAGTACAAGTAATTGGTGAGCTAAGGAAATGTTACGTTGAAAACCATTTTTGCCTCATGCTTCTCAGGGTTCCAAAGTTTTTTATTAAGATTACTCCTATGAAATAATAGTAGCTCAAGCATTTAAGTGGGCATCATGTGCCACTGGCAAGGGCTTCATGTGTGAACGCAATTCATTTCCATAATGAAATTGTTGGGAAACTGAGGCAATAGAGTACTAATCAGCTTGCCTGTGGCCATGGAATTGCCATAGGAGGAGTCAGGCTTCCCATCTGGACATCCTACACATGGACCCCTTGCTCTTTTGCTCTCCACCTACTGCCTCTGAGGTTTATGCCACAGAGCTTTGTGTATATGTGAGTTCTGCGTGCATGTGTATTTATATACTCTGTTTAAACCCCAGTTGCAAAAAGACTGCATTGTGTAGCTTCTTACAAACCAAAGCAAGTGAACTTCGGTGTTTTTCTTTTTGCTCTGTTCTCTGTTTCTGAACAATTCATTCTAGAACCAGGATTTCATTTCTTGCCAGTATCAGAATGGTTCTGTAGACAGGTGCCTTTAAACAACAAACCTAGTAACTGCCCTTTGCTTTCCAAATTATCCCTGTTTTAATTTATAGTGAAAGATTAAGTACAGAGAGGCTGTCGATTTACTTGCAGGAATCCACGTTTCCGTTTGCTGTGCCTCACCTTAAATCTGCTCACATCAGCAGTGTTAAAGGACAAGACTCTTCAAATGGAAAATGTAGTCAATGGGAAACTCTCTCTCTCTCTCTCTGTGTGTGTGTGTGTGTGTGTGTGTGTGTGTGTGTGTGTGTTTTCTCTTAAAAAGAAAGAAAAAAATTGCTATATAAGCGTTAAAGCCAGGAGTGAAACACTGCTTAGGGAAGGCTGGTAGAGAGGAATGTATAAAGTCAAATTGCAAAGAAACATAGGAACCTTGCAGACCAGATTTTCCCATCTCTCCTGCTTTCTCTCCAGTTAGCCTGAATGGTTTTCATTGAGCAACGGTGTAAAATGAAGGCAGCAACAATGTAGGTTTGTTGTGATAACTGTGTCATGAGAACCCGAGTAAAATCCTGGACACAAGCTAGCTGACTAGTTATGCATTTCATTAACCATTATTTCTTTCAGTTTTTCCCAAAATAAGGAAATATTGAGACAACCTTTAAAGATAACCAACAGCTTCTAGGCTCTAACTGGAAGAACTGAGAGAAATCCAAAAATACTCTCCGCCCTAGTCAGACAAGGTATTAATCCGTATGCAACTATCTTGGTTAGGCTTTCTATGGCTGTGGTAAAACACTATGACCAAAGGCAACTTGAGAAGGGGCAGGTTTATTTCATCTTACAATGCTCAGATCACAATGCTTCACTGAAGAAAGTCAGGGCAGAAACTCAAGGCAGGAACCTGGAGGTAGGAACTGCAGCAGAGAAACACCCCTAAGTGGCTTGCTCCTCAAGGCTTTCCCAGCCTGCTTTCTTTTAGCAACTAGGGACACCTGCTGCCTAAGCCTGATACCTCCCACAGTGAGCTGAGTCCTCCCAATCAATCTCAGTCAAGAAAATGCCAGGCAGACTTGCCCGCAGGTCAGTCTTGTAAGACTATGTCTCCTCTTCTCAAATGATTCTAACTGGTGTCACAAAACTGGCCAGGCTACAGAGAAACCCTGTCACAAATACAAAACCAAAAACTAGCCAGTACAGCAACCTACTGTACGAATAAGAAAACTGAGAACCAAAGGTAGGTGGTTAGCTCGATGGCCTAAGACATCTACCAAGTAATGGTGATAAGACAGGAACTTGGCTTCCTTTAGGAACGATTTTGTTAAATTTGCTGAAAGTCTTGGGCCAGTAGGGATCAGCCAAGAATGGTCCAGCAATCTAGCTTCTAATAGCCACCAGAGTCCTAAGAAGAAACATGCTGACATGTGTAGGTTAGGGCTGGTCATCACAGCTCAGAGAAAGAAAGCAATGATTGTTCAGAGTTGTTAAGACCCAGACTGAAGCTTCTCGTGAGCAGTCCATCTCTCACACTGTGGTTCTGCAAAGTACCTTCCAGTCATCTTTGGATCTCTTGACTCAAACAACAGTTTTCTTTTGAGATGTTTTAGTGATCAGAGATCATTTCATATAGGAAAGGGTTCAAAATAGTCATAAGAATTATGTCACTCATCCTTCCATCACTAGAACAAAATACCTGCTATAGTTAATTTATGAAGAGAAAAGATAGATTTAGAGATTGGGACACATGATAGGGCAGAATTATTGCCTTGATCAAGATCCCAGTGGCAATGACAGGAAACACATTGCAGAGCTAACTGCTCCACTTGTGGCTAGAAAGAAAAAAAAATAAGGAGGAGGAGGAAGCAAGGAAAGGCCAGAGTTTTACTTCTCATCTCCAGGAGCACACACTAGCCTAAGGACTTCCTACCAGGCCCCACCTCCCAAAGGTCCCACAGCCTGCTGATGGTATCACACAGAGGACAATTTGCTAACTTGTGGGCCTTTGGGATACATTCAAGATCCAACTATTGAGGAAAAAAATTTTTAGAAAGAATGAGATTTGGAAATGGCACATATGTTGTATGCCTTAGCAAGAGTATGACTAAAGAGATGGGGATGACATCAGCTAGCTAAGATAAACTCCCTGTGACAACAAGGCCTCCGATACAGACATAAGGAATACCTACATGTTTCTCTACGGCAATCCGCTGTGCCGGTGTGATCATGACAAGATTCAGCATAAATATTCTCGAAGGTGAAGCTCTTCTGTTGGGCTTGCCATGTAAGTGCGATCTGGAATCACAATTCTGAGACTCAAACCGGCAAATAATCTAAACTGCAGGCTGAAGAAATGCCAGAGAGCTGTCACTTCTCACCCATCAAGTTGCCTCTTTCATTCTATAATCGTATGTTAGGAAGTATGCTACTTGTATGATGGGAACAAAGAACACCAGCGTGGATCCATCCAGCAGCTAAAGATACCCATCCATCCACAACGCAGACAAATTGCCAAAATGAGGCCAAGGGAATGTCAGTCACCAGGCTTATCAGTGGTTCATAATGGCACAGCCTCACCTAAAAAAAGTCTCTGGGACGCTCAATTTAAATAGTGACCCCATGATTTTGACTGTAAAGGGAACACACCTATAAAGACAAAAGTAGTAGGAAAGGAAAATTTCTGTAGGAGTCTACAAATAAGAGAAGGACGTGCCTCATGTAGAATCACCCCAGATGCCCCACAGAATCTGCAGAGGGGAAGGAAGATTTGTTCCGTCATGCTGTGAGGAGGAGCCAGAGTTCAGAAGGGGAGACAGTCTGACTCAGTCTCTCTACTCAGGGCTCATTCCTGAGTTGTGCCACACCCTGGCAGCTCAGGACCACAGAGCCCTTAAGTAACATCCCTATGCCCCTAAGTTGAAATGATATATTAGAAAGCATCTCTCTTCCTTCACAGAATCCATCAGTGCCATGAGAATTTTTTCATTTTGTTTGTTTTTTTTATTTTGTTTGTTTTTCAAGACGGGCTTTCTCTGTGTGGCCCTGGCTGACCTGAAACTAGCTCTGTAGACCAGGTTGGCTTCTACCTCCCAAGTGCTGGGATTGAAGCCATTTGACACCATGTCTGGCTATTCTCTCATACTTTATTAATGATCTGAAACATCAAAGGAAAGAGTTCCATGTAGCCACAGGCACTGAGAACATGTCTGTGACATTTAAAAGATAGCTGTAAAAAGTAAGGGCCCTGAAATAGGACCCGCCAAGTCTACTCTTTGCTGGTATAAACAACAGTCTGTATGAGCTCCACTCCCACATCACTGGATTGATAAATTAAGGCCAGGTTCCGGAGATGCGGAGAAGAGCTCATTTACAAAAGGAACCAGAATTATTTTGGTTTTCAGCTCTTCTGCCATGAACCTAAGACCAAAGGAAAACTTCCAGGAACAAGTGAGGTTTGTCAGAAATGAGTCACTTGTTTTCACAGCTTCACCAAAGCCCTGGTGAAGGAAAAGTTCGTAGACCTTCAGCCCTCTTGGGAAGACACCACAGGTATCAACCACAAAGAGTTAGGCCAGTGATAGTCTTCAAACCCAGACTTCCCATGTGTCAAGCATCTGCTTTCATAATCCAGGGACCCCTATGATGAAATATTCTCATCATAAAGTGACTCCTTCCAAGAGCCCACATCATCTGACATTGAATTCATGACCACTCGGTAAACATCAGGACACGGCAACACTTTTCTATGGATTATTCAATCATATATTTTATAACACTATTTCTCTAGAGCTTAGAAATCTCAAAGATGCCTGATATACAGTGTGCATATTATTTTATACCTAAAAAATAATATGGTTACTTTAGCTTGTAAAGTCAATACTCTTGAATTGAAATAAAGGATTCTCGTCAGTATCAATAAGTTCAAAGACAATTTTTGGCTGATTCTTTCGGATTTGTGGTGAAAATATAAATTTTTCCGTGGTCTAGTCAGTATCTATTGCATTTCTTGTTGATTTTAGAGAACTGAACAAAATATCTCATCCCATCAGAAGAAGTAACACCTAGTACATTGTACAGGAGTGAGAGAAGCATAAGGCTCAGCAGGTTTACAACCACGCTAAGTTAGTTAGGCCATTTCATTAATAAAACAAAGGTTTTGATTTGAAACTATGAGCCAATTAGCTATTTTAAGATAATTCATCTCCTACGTACTTCTAACACTAATCTTTACATAAATTTCAGTATATATGTCAAAAAAGGAACAACCAGAGAAGTGACCAGATCAGTGGGCTTTTCCACCCATGTTAGAAAAGAGGCTCTAGTCTACGTCTCAGGAATGATAAGAATGCCAGTGTCACTCAAAACTGAGCAAATTATTAGACTGAAAATACCGCAAAAGTAGCAAACTCAAGGTATACCTATTAAAGTAGCTCCCACACTATTGTTTCGCTTCCATGTCTACAGTGTTAAAAACAAACAAATCACCATGAAGGTTGTGGATATAACTCAGTGGATCAAGTACTTCCCATGCAAACATGAAGACCTGGGTTCAACTCCCAGCACCCATGAAAGATTCAGTCATGGTCATTCACATTTATAACCCTATCTGTGAGTAAAGGAAGAAACAGGTAGATCCTCAGAGCTCTCTGGCCAGCCCAGTTAGCTAAATGTAAGCAGTGGGGTTAGAGGGAGAGCCTGCTCTTCAACCAGTAAAGCATTTGTTACAACATCCTGAGCTCCATCACCAGAAGCCATGGTGGAAGGATCTAACTGACTCACAGAAGTTGTCCTCTGACCTACACGCACGCGCACACACACACACACACACACACACACACTAATAATAATAATAAATAACAATAATAGTAAATAAATTCTTTAGAAGATTAGAATATTTCACTCATAAATCTGGGTTGCCTCTTGAGTTTGTGTCCTTTCTTTAAAAATCATCTGTTTCTGAGCCCCATTGACTTTTCTGGATAGAGTGTGTGCTCACTAGTTTGCCTCTGTCTCTGCCACATGTAATGTCTTCTGCCCATCTCCATTCAATTACATACATTACCAGCGGAAGCCCCAGAAGGCACTTAGATTTGCAGTCTCCTAAAGCTCCTGTCTATAAATGATAATCAGCTGTGGGCCTGAACAGTCTCTTTTGAAGGAGAAAATTGTTCCATCCACTCATTTGGATGGTGTCAAAAACTGTCAAGGAATGATTAAAAACAAAAAGTAAGAGCTGATACATATTCAAGACTAAATCCACGAGCTCAAGTCTCAGCATTGGACTATGTAACATATGCTAGGGATTCTTTTCAAGTACAAGGTAAATATGGGAGGAATGAACTAGACCTTACTTTACACAAGTAGAAAGATGCAGGATGTATGTATCACTTATTCCACCCACTCTGCCTACCCCAAATTATTCCAAACTTACCAGTCACTTCAAGCAATGACCCAATTCCATTTTCCACTCAAGGGCATATTGTGTTTCTCTGTATGCATTTACCATTGACTCCGAGTCCCTGTATTTGGTCCCATCTGCTGCAGGAAGAAGTTTCTCTGATGAGGGCTAAATAAGGCACTGTTCTCTGAGTCTATGAGAAAATCATTAGGAGTCATTTTGTCATCTTAAAGGCCAGTAGTATTTGGTTTTAGCCTAGGACTCTGGACTATCTAGTCTCTGGTTCTTGGTCAACCTTGCAGTTTCCAGTATAGGTTCCATCTCATGAAATGGTCCTTAATCAAATCGGACATTATTTGGTTACTCCCACAAGCTTTGTACCACATTGCCCCAGCATATCTTGTAGGCAGGACAGTATTGTTGATTAAAGTGTTTGTGGCTGGGTTGTTGTTTGCATTCCCATGCCAAATACATCAGACCATAAGTGTGAAGGTTCAGCATCAGCTCCACCTTTCAAGGTTCAGTGAGTTGTGTCTTCAGCAATGGGGCCTTGCTGTGAATTTATGGATAACCCACAGTCTTGACAACAGTCTGGGTTATTTGGGGATTTCCATAGAATACCTTTGGTCAACAACAACTCAATTGAATATAACCCAGTTTCAGTTGGGATTCTGCTTCCCCCTTTATTTGGAGACTTCATTAGGATTGCCTTCACATATTTCAGGAAGTTCCCACTGCACTAGGTTTACATACCAACCCTCAAAAGCCCCTCAACTCTATAGATAGCTGCAAAAGAAGTTCATGGGCTAAAGAGAATCTGCTATGTGTTTATGTAGGCAACTCCCACCGTCATTCATACCTAAGCTTCTTCTCTAACCATATTCAGGCACTACAGAAATATTGCATCTGGTAGATGAAAGTTTCTGTCCTGTCCAGTTCCACAGTCATTCAGTCCCAGAGAAACACACAGAGGCTTATATTAATTATAAACTGCTTGGCCTATTATTCAGACTCATTACTAACTATCTCTCTTACAACATAAATTAACTTATAATTCTTATCTATGTTTAGCCATGTAACTTGGTACCTTTTCTCAGTATGGCATGATTTTGCTTCCTCTGCTTCTGGATGATGAATATGTCTCTGCCTTTCCTCTACCCAGAATTCTCCTAGTCTGGTTGCACCACCTATACTTAACTGGCCAATCAGCATTTTATTAAACCAATGTGAGTGACAAATCTTTACAGTGTACATGAGTGCTATCTCACCGCACCCTTCACACAATCATGGAGATTATACAACAAGGTACTATTATGCTTCACTCTTTGGACTGCTTGTTTCCAAATAAATGTAATCCATTTTGTGTTGATAACTAATTCTATTGGTAATCGCTAATCGGCTGAATAATTGCTCCTCCAAGGAAGCATTTTCAATCAAGTAGAGTCCCAACAGTTTCAGGATGAAGCTCAGCCAGTTACAGAATGTAAACAATTGAGACCACAAATACCATTATACCTTCTTTAAAACTGGGGCTGGCACGAAGGCATGCTGAAGGACAGCACCTAAAAAGAAAATGCAAATTTTGGAGCAAATGCTGGTTAGCATTGAGCCTGTCCACTTGTGTGACCTGAACAGCCAGATACAAACCCGGTCAGTGTTAGTTGTGGAGGGCCTTCTCCAAGCTGGAGATCACATTCTTTGTAAAGCAGAATTTAATATTTGCCAAGCCAGAAGATAAGATGGCCAGAAAATAGCCTCAGAATTTTGATGGTGGCGTTCAAGATTATGCAAATGCTGTCTTTGTATAGCACCCATACTGAAATGAAATCTTCTGAGATAACATTTGGAAGACCTCACATGCTGTTCCTCTATGTGCCAAGCTTGATATCCATAAATAGTCTCTGCAACCTTGAGTGTTTGGCTGAGCAAATATTCATAACTTTAAATGCCTCACTACTGGTGCGCTCAGTGTGACAAATCATATAGAAGTTATTTTCCCTATACACTGTGAAGACTTAGCAATATATACAAATGCTACTGGCTTACCTCTTCTACAGCAGGTGTATGTAACGTGATGACCTGGTGGGGTGATTTTGGAACCAACCAGTCTGAAGTTGTACTGGCTGTCTGATTTTGGAGCTACATAATCTGTGTCTCAATTTCCTCATGTAAAATTGGTATTAAAATAACAAAGCAATTTGCCAGGCTATGGTGAAGATTAAATGAAATAATATATGAAAGTTATTCCACAGTGATTAGTACATCTAATATGCTCTCCTAACTATTAATTTCTAAGTATCTTCCAAAAAGTATGGTATGCTTGCCTCTGAAGAGCCTGGGAGACTTTTACTAGGCTTTTTATTGAATCAGAAGGGATATCTACTGATTCTGAGGCAGGAGTCCACTGTCTTTCTTATCAGCTCAGTAGCAGAGAGGATAGAAATACACTTGGCTAGATGTTTGTTTAGCCTACTTTCTGTCACTGGTCATTGATAACGGAGAAACAGAGTCCACAACTTTCTCTGTCTTCAGGAGCTGCTATAACAGATCCCCACACTGTTGAAGGTAACAGCCAAAGGGAAGAAGAAAAAGTTGAATGAGGCTGTCTTCAAAGGGGATGAACAGCTCTGGTAGCAAAACTACCTGGCAGTAAAAGTGACCATCAGGGATGGAAAGGTGGACTGTTGAAAATAAAGCAGCCATACATGAATTAATATTGTGGAGCATGTGAAAAGTGAGCAGATTCAAGGCTCAGGAGAGCTGGGTCTTCCATCTCATTCCTAGGGTTATATCCAACCAGTAAGCAGCAGTAGAAGCGTCCAACCTCCATAGCTGCCAAGGATTGCCTGCAGGCTGAATAAATATTCTCTCAAATAGTTCTTGAGCCATGTTTCAAGTGGAAGCGCTCTACTGAGGACACTGGCACCATCCTCTAGCTGCAAATCCTCTCTGTCAACAGACTCTAAACGTATAGCCAAAAAAAAAAAAATGAGTGTGACTTTTTGTCTACTGTTAAGCGGGTCTTTTTTGCTCTACATTTTGGAAGCTACTCCCCTTGTGTTCAAGTCAGAATGCAGCTGGTCAACATTGTGCAATCTTTTTTTCCTATAAGGAAGAATAACTTTGTGGGTTCTGTATTGTGGATAAGCCTCTTTTTGCTCCCTGTCCATGTACATGGCTTCTGCATAGTGTCCTTAACTCTCACAGCCTGTAAGTTCATAAGCATTAGGTACTTTGAAATAACCGAGTTTATACTCTTCTTCATAATGAAGCATAAGTGACCATAAATTTCACGAACACACTAATTGTCCACAAACACCAAAGAAGCATGAGGTCCTAGAGTGAAGTGGTAACATACACTGTAGAGAAGTTTCTTTTACTTGTATTCATATTAGTGCATCAGGGGAAATAAAATTACGTATGAATGAGTATATGTGTGAGTGTCAGTGCATGTATATAGTTCCAGGATATTTTATATTTGAAATCTTCATGCCTCTTTCTAGTTTTCCAAAACTGGAGTAATTTTTTTTTATGAATTTGGCAAAAGTTACTTGTGCTGTCGCTGAGTTTGAACTCAGAGTAGAGAAAGACCTTGATGACAACTTGAGCAGCATATGCTGATAAATCACCCAGCTGGGTTGGAATTGAATGAAATAAGTAACTGGCTTAGTCATAGAGTTAAAAGCACAGGGCTTCCTACTCTATGTCCCTGCAGATGCACATTCAACCTCTGTCTGTTGTCCGCATTGTAAGCCTCACTTGATCTCCAGTGAGACCTAACCCATCTGTCCATTCTCTCAATATGGACACTCAGCTAAATGGCTTGAGCAGATTTACTTTTGTATTTCAATTTTCCACCAAAGCACAATGCTTGCAAAATATGCTAGGCCAAGGCTGTAAATTTCAAGTAATAAGTAATAGAACATTTGAATCGATGAAAGTCAGATGGCAAACAGAGCTCTGCCTTGAGCATGCATGTATTGTGAATTGGTGCCTTTAGGATCTGGGTTGGCCCGGAGCGGAGGCTCTGTGTGTCCAAGGGATGCTGTTCATATCAGCTCTTCTCCGGTCATCCCCCAGGGAAAGAAAATTCTATATTAAAAGTTGCTGTTGTATGGAAACTTCTAGCACCACTAAAGATGAGAGAATTTGAGTGGATTTTGTTGCTTTAATGAGCTAAAAATGATCAGACTAAATGGTTGAACCTAGAAACATGCCCTCTCATCTCATCTACTGTTCTCTGGGCTCAGTCATGTGTATTATCTCCATTACAAAATAAGGATGCATGTGCCAGTCTGTCTCATGGCCTGACATACCACCTCCAATCTCAGGAGCTTATATAAATGCATGTGGTTATTAGCAATGTGAGCCAGTCAAGTCAATGCACCTGACCTCTGAGGTTTCTTAAAATCTTGATGGGAGATAACTGATCCAAGATGGTCTTACTCACATTTCCAGTGATTATAACGTTGGCATACATGAGCCTCAGTTGGCACGACCTTTTCTAAATGAGCTAGCCTAGGCTTCCTCACATAGGGGTCTATGGATTACAAAACATAATAAGCAATGTCAAACTTCTCACTCTCTGATTTGCTATCGGCCAGTGGCTAAAGCAAGTCACTTGCCCAATCTAGACTCAGTGTAGGGAAGTGTGTCATAAAGTCTGGATCCAGAGGTGCGGACACAAACCTGAGGACCTTTAATGCAACAAGACAGACTCTTAGAATGAGAATTGCATTCAGGCAGGTGGCTTTTTTATTCCTTTTTTTTTTTTTTTTGTATTTCACTGAGAAAACACTCAGTGGGAGTTTGCATTATTTGTTATTAACTTTTGATCAATCTTTGCTTCTGCGCATGGCCCTTGTGTTACAAGATTTCATGTCACTCTAAAGAACTAAGAAAAATAGAAATGTTACTTTAAATTGTATAGGCAGCATTCACACTAAATAATGAAGCCAGGGAGATATGCCGCAAGGACAGCAGATGAAGCTTACACAGGCAGGCTTTTGAACCATGTTACAGAACCAGCAGGACAACTAGGAACCTCTGCCCAGGGAGAATCAGTTTCCTCACCCAGAAATCAAGGGATTGGTGCTAAGTCTTCACCTATTTCTTGTGTTCTGCAACTGTAAGACATTTGGAGTGTACAGAATTGCACTAAACCTGATTCTATGATCCAGGAAACATATGGAGGGATCATACTTTGATAAAAAAGAAAATATTGACTTTGGCAAGTTCAGGTTAATATATTATACTTGTGTCAAAGGAAATGAATGTCTAGTTTTTATCTACACACAAAGTAATGTTTATGAGACTCAAGCTAGTGGTGGAAATGAGTCTGCCTCTTGTCCTAATAAATGCCATTATATAGAGTGTAATATTGTTATGGGCCATCATCCATCATGCCTGGGTATTCTTTGATTTAAAACAAGGGTATTATACTCTTAATTCATCATCCAGTTACCTTTCCTTCTGAGGGAGAGATAGGAAACATTTCTTATTCTTTTGGGGCTATTAGTACATGAAATAGTATATTCATTACGTAAGAACAGGAGCTTTTAAGCTATCAATGGAATCTTGTTGTCTGCTAAAGCTCATGCACTGCCTTGTTGTATGGGTACAAAGTGATTCAAAGAAAGATATCATTTAATCCTCCAAGCCAAGCAGTTGTATGTTTTTCTGGCCTGATTGCCCTGTTGACGTTTTTTATTTCCTTTTGTTTTCTTCTGGATTTAACTCTGTTAGATGAGATTCTTTTAATCAAGGGACTCAGAAAGAATCAAGAGCTATTGGGAGGACTGGCACAGGGGTGACTCTAGCCATCGTTTTCCCTGAAGTAGAGTTAATGTCCACCGTGCACAGGTAGCTGTTGGCCTCTGGACACCGAGAACCTGAGAGACATCATTCTCAGTAAGGCATAGATGTTCAGGGTCAGGAAGCTCCTCATTTCCACTTGTCCACATTTATACTGAGTCTAAAGACTTGTAGTTTTTCAAATAGATGGGGGGAAAAACAGAAAGTACAGTTAAGGAAGCTGAGAATTTTGGTGGTAAGACAAAATCTGTGAGCAGAAAGAAACTTCCAAGAGGGCTGCTGTGCCTTTCCTGTCTCTCTCATTACTCAAATTTGACTACTAAGGTTCTCCAAGCAACCCTACACTACACACACACACGCACACACACACACGCACACACACATACACTTTAACACACATACACACACACACGCACACACACACACACACACACACACACGGCTTAGGGCAGCGCTTCTCAACATGTGGGTCGTGACCTTTTCATGCTGCATTTTAGACATCCAGCATATCAGATATTTATAGTAGCAGCATTACAGTTATGAAGTAGCAATGAAATGTTTATGGTTGGGGAGTCACCACACGGTCGCAGCATTAGGAAAGTTGAGAACCTAGAAGTTGAGTCTTCATGGGCCAGGAAAAGAACACAAGTTTTCTGCTCTCTTAAAGGATTGGAGTTCAGATCCCAGAACCTGCGTCAGATCTCTCATAGCTGCCTGTGACTCCACCTCCAGGGGATCTGATGTCTCTGGCTTCAGAGAGCCCATGCACTCCCATACACACACATGCGCACACACACGGGGTGGGAGGAGGGGGAAAATAGAGAGAGAAATCTAAAAGGAAAAGAAGAGCCTAACCAGGGTGAAATTTTAATTCTGGCTTTGACTAACTTGTAAAGAGGCTTTGGGCAAGTGGCTCCGTGAGCCTCAATGGTTTTCTCATTCTAAAATCGTTAACGATCAACTCATCTATTGAAGGAAACACATTGTACATGACTATAGTTTTTCTTTTCACACTTTACTTCCTCATCTCTACATCTGTGAAAGCCAAATCAGAAAAGAAAAGAAAAGAAAAGAAAAGAAAAGAAAAGAAAAGAAAAGAAAAGAAAAGAGGGGCTAGAATTAAAGGGCATTTAAGGAGTGGTATAGAAACCTAGTGCCGTGGAAACTTCCTAAAATATACGAAGGTGATCATAATGAAGTCTCCAAATAATGGGGGATATGTGTCCCAACTGACTATCTCTTGTCAAGAAACAAAGTTTCCAGTCAAACAGGTCACATAAGAATCCCCAGACAACCCAGGCTGTTGCTGAGACAATGGGTTGCCATCCACAAACTAGCAGCAAGGCCACATTGCTGAAGACAATACCCATACAACTCTTTGAACCTTGAGGAATGGAGCTGATATTGATATGGTACCTACATTCTAATGTCTATGGTATTGGAAGGCCCTCTACAGGCTACCAAAGAGAAGTGTAAACACCATCCCAACCACAAGCCCTTGTTCTACAATGCCGTTCTGCTTGCAAAATATGCTAGGGCGATGGTGATACAAAGTTTGTGGGAGTAACCAACCAATGCCTAATTTGGCTTAAGGCCCACTCCATGAGATGGAGACCAGACTTGCCATTGCAAGGGTGACCAAGAACCAGAGACTAAAAGGCCAGATACCCAGGGTAAAACCAAATACTATTGGTCTTTAAAAAAATAAAATAAAAAAGTTCCCAGTCTTACCTAGAAGCCAGAGTATTATGGTTCTCTCTTATTCTTCCCTAACATGAAATTTCTAAACTTTAAAATTATTTTAGATTCAGGTTGTACACATTCATTACAAATAAACAAAAACTATCGATTTATGCCAAATAACATGAATAAAACAAAGCATTAACATTCTTCTTTTGATATACACAGCTGATATAAGTGAGCATAAACCTGGCGACTAAGCTACTGCCTTACTGTATGATTATTGAGATAATAATCAGGTCTTCGTAAAATTTTACATCATTTTTATATAAAACATGTTTTTTTCAAAGTGAGATTTACTTAAACTCTTTGACAGCTAGAAGCCAAATGAATTCATGTTGAATTCCTTGCATAAAGAGGATTCTAGTAGGCATATTAAGTACATTTTATTGATTAATACACAACTGTAAGTGACCTGGGTTCTCATTTTTCTCATTTTGAAATTTTTAAATGAAAAACAGTATTTTCATACATGTATTCTGATCATCTTCCTTCCCCCAACTTCTCCAGATCCTCACCTCTTCCCAAATCCAATTCCACCCTCTTCCTCTCTCTTTAAAAAAAAAATGAACAAAAGAATAAGAAACACATTGAAAAAAAAACACATGAGAATGGAAACCAAAATATACAAACAAAAGATCAATTACCCAAAAAATACCCAAATAAAACAAAATGAGAGCAAAAAGTCTACAAAAGTATTACTGAGTTCATTTTTTGTTGAGCAACTACTCCTGGACACTAAGCCTGCCTTGAAGTGTGGTTAATATACTCAGGAATACTACTTTAGAAAAAATAAGTTTTCCTTTGCCAATGGGCATCATTTGCAGAAAGTTTCTTGGATAAAGGTGGGATCCTACGTCCACTTCCCTGTCTCAGCACTGGGATCCCTCTGGCTTGAACCTGTGTGGGCCCTGTACACGCTGCCACAGTTTCTGTAAGTTCATATTTGCATCAGTCCTGGTGTGTCTGGCAGACACTGTTTCCTCGGAGCCAGTCAGCCATCACCTCTGGCTCTTAGGATTATTTCACCTCCTCTTCCACATCAATCCTTGAGCCCTTGGGAGAGAGATTTGATGAAGACGTTCCATTTAAGGCTCAGTGTTCCAAACAAGATCTCTCAATCCCTTCAACATTGTCCAGTCTCCGTTAGTTACTATTTATTTCATGAGAAAGCTTCTCTAATGAAGGCTGAGAAAGATACTGATCTATAGATACAGAAAAATGTCATTATGATTCATTTTATTCCTATGATCTTTTTGTAGAACATTAATATTTTGTTTTCCTGGGAGTCCCATTTTTTTTTATCATTTCCAGTGCTTAAAATGTTACTTGAGGTTGTGTGTGTGTGGAGAGGGGGTGGTGTAGGATGTTAATTATTTGTTTGGTGATATATTGTTGCTTAACTTTGGTCTTTGCCAAATAGAAGGTAATTCACTATCTACAATGATGCATATTTTGATGATCTAGAAGCAGAACATTGCCATCCATATTCGCTTTTCATGGAGCCCTTTGTTTTCTTTCTCAGCATTCATACATCCCAGAAAAATTCATTAATTATAAGGCCGGGCCTCAGTTCCTGGCCAAGTTAATGTGGTACTTGAAGCAGAAATAAAAAAAAAAAAACATAAAGTGTTGACTCTCCAACCCCCACACGCATCTAGTGAGCCAGAATCTTTCTCTTTTAAAAGTGGTCTGCATATGTACTGAGGTTTTGAGAGTCACTCCCCTGTGAGACTCTTTCCCCCTGCTGGCCAACAGCCTCTTTGGAATAACCTGTGCTACTACCATAAGACTTGTAAGTAAGAATTCTCCAGTAGCTTAGAGTAGAGACACCTCTGTCACACTCATTGATTGCCTAGGTCAGTTTCTGAAGATAGATTACTGAAGTACTGACAGGCCATAGAGCAGCTCAGAGAACACATGAATGCTTGGATAGACTCTGAAGAGCCAGATCAGGCTGGCTAGCAATGGTCAGGACCTGTGTCAAAACCTGCAATGGAGAGAAGGGGGAGCTGTGAGCCTGCCAAGCAATCCAAAACAAAAACTGAAGAATAGGAAGGAATTAAAAGTTAAGGAATGAGCCTGGCGATGGTGGCGCACGCCTTTAATCCCAGCACTCGGGAGGCAGAGGCAGGCGGATCTCTGTGAGTTCGAGACCAGCCTGGTCTACAGAGCTAGTTCCAGGACAGGCTCCAAAGCCACAGAGAAACCCTGTCTCAAAAAACCAAAATTAAAAAAAAAAAAGGAATGCTGTCAGGGACAGGCCCAGAAGGAAATTTCAAAGCCCAAGTCTTCCTAGTTCCTATATAATCTGCTGCTTGGCTCATGAGAGTGACAGCAGCTTCTCCACCTACGGTATTTTCAGGTATGGCCGTCTGTCCATCCATTGCTCAACTCTCTGATGATGTGGTTCCAAAAATGCACACAGAATTCTGTTTAATTCTGTAAGTCAATATTTATTGATCATGTGACAGATGTCATAATCATGACCAAAGAAGATAAGGAGTAAAGCTACAGAGGTTAGCATCCAACTGTGCAATAAACACCATCCCTTTTCATACAGAATCACACCAGACAAATGCTTCTGTCTACCTTTCTTTTACGGGTTATAGTCCATTTTACTCATCATTCCAACAATCTCGAGACCTCTACAAGAAGAATGGATTAGAGGAAATGGAAAGGGAAAGATAGCAGAAGCAATACTGTTCCTTCAGGAAAACACTAATCCAGTCAGGACGTGGTAGATTATCTGTCGTAAAATGGAAGGAAAGAGACACAAACAGAAGACTAGAGCTCAGGAAGCCTACAGCCCTCTGGATCCACTTTGACACGGATACCAACATTTGTCTACACCTCACAATACCTAGGGCTTTTCATTTCACGTCAAGGCTGGGGATCCTCAAAAAAGAGCTCAGCACTTACAAAAGCTAGCATATGTTCCGAATACTGTATCTGAGAAAAATTAAGATTATGTAACGTATTTTATAAAGATCACAAAAGAGGATCAAACAGAAAAATCACGGTGCTGGAAACAGCAGACACCGTGCATCTGGAAGGTTTGCAATGGCTCACACCACAAATGTCTGAAGAGCTAAAGCTTCGGTATGCATTTAAAAGGGAAAAAACGCACTCGGCATGATGACAAACTGACTGGAATAAGGAAACCCGGGTGCATGGGCCCTGACTAATCTACATGTCTCTTGCATGTGGGAGGCTTGTGCACCATCGGCACCAGCTGTGCACTTATGAACATTGTGTAGCCCTTCCCATCTGAGCTGTCACCACACGCTCCACAAGCTCCAACCCTCCAGGTGGTTAATTCCGTCAAACCTTTAGGAAGCTCCAGACAGAAGCTCACTTACGTGTTCGTTAAGGAAAATTTTAAATGAGTTTGTCTGAGTACAGAATATGAAAATCATATGCACAATCTACATACAGCGTGTATATTGATATAGTGTATTAAATATAATTACCACATATAGAGAAACAGAAAAACAGACAGGTAGGCATGGCATTGGAAATACGCATGGGAAAAATCATAAAAATACACTAGACTCTTAACTGATTTTCTTTAGGAAATGAAATTACTTGCAGTTGCCTTTCTTCTTTAGATCTCTGCATTCTATCAATATTTTTGGTAAGACACCACACATCTATATTTATATATGATATCCTATATAATATGAGAAGGAGATGAGAGGGGGTGCTGAAAAGGAAGCAAAAAACATAATGAAGGACAGGGAGGAGAAGGAAGAGGAGGAAGAAGGAAAGTGGAAGGAGAATAAAGAAAGTTTAAAAGATGAGGAAACGGGAAAGAAACGAAGGAAGGGGGAGGAGGAAAGGTGGAAGGAGAGAAAGATAGAAGAAAGCAGAATGGACTGGGTGAGTGAGGTGGGATGGTTTATTGATTTATTGATTTCTCGGCTGCTATTCATCCTGTAATGTGTCCTTCATCTTTCTCCATATGTAAATATCCTATCCTCTTGACTATATGGAGTTTCCTTGACATCACCCGGTAACGATTCTACATGCCCAGCCCCTAAGGATGTCCCTCTCTTGTGGCTGATGTAAGTCATAAAGAGGAAAACCTCCTGTCCTTGTACATGGCCAAAGATAGGAGCCTTCCACCAATTGCCCCAGCAACAAACACCCCTCTAGATCTATGATATACTCAGTCAGGTTATCTCCCTACTCTGAAACATGGGCATAAAATAGAAAAACAGAAAAGAAAAGAAAACCTTGGGTCGTGATGGTGGCTACTTTGTCACAGGTTAGTATAAACAATGACAGGCCATAGATGAAGGCTGGATACCGACCAAGATGGTCTGTTCAATCCCTAGACCTTTCTGCTCAAAGAGTAAGCAAGGCCCAAGACACCTGAGGAAGCAGTTTTACTTTTCTCTCTCCTAAACATGTCCTTTCTTTGTATGCTGGTTAAGTCCAACCAGCATAAAATGGGATTGACATCATGTAATTACTTGCCTTTTACACTGTGCTAACTTAATTTGCTTTTCATTCTCAGGTATTTAAGAGACCATTATTTTCCCATCAGACGTTACTGTCTGCCAATTAAAGCATTAGATCGATGAGGTAGAGAGAACACACCATTCTGGAAGATTTCAGGTGGGCACACTAAAAGCCACAGCTTCGCCTCCCTTTCCCCTTTTCAGAGACACAATCATGTCACCAGTTCACCCCCCTTAGACGACACCCTTTGTTCAACATATGTCATATTTTGATTCTATTTGAAAGTAAAATATGGCTGCCCTGTAGAATAAGTTTTACAACTAAGTTCTCTCTAAAAGATTAAGGGAGCAAGGGACAGTGTCAGGAGCTAGGGTTGATGGGAATGCATATTTACCCTTTTAGGGAATCCTGAATTAAAGAATACATGGTAAGTCCGTGTTTTACCAGATGCGATTTCATCAGAAATCACATCCGAGCCCCACGGCACCGGGTCAATTACATAATGAAATACGGCTGTGTCTGAGGGAAGTAAGGGAAGTAAGGGTTTGAGCTGTTTAAAGACGGTGTGAACACCTGAACCAAAAGAGAAAAAAAAGCTTGTCGTTTTTCTTCTCATTCGGTCTTATTTAAGTAATAAGAGCAGTGGCACTGAGGGCTTTCTGTCTCATCCTTGAAACCCGGTCATTTTCTCTTTCTCTGTGTCATTACAAAAAGCGCCTGTGCTTTGGAAGTGAAGGAAATCATAGTAATTGCCCCAGAACAGTGGAGGGAGAAAGGGTCTGGGACAAAGGTACAGACATTTGTCAACTCCAGAGAGTACTCTCCTAAGAAAGAGAATTACCAAGTAAGAAAAGGTCATGATAAGCACAGCAGATGACTCTTGCCATTAATAAGCTAACAGCCAGGCTGTTCTGATAATTCAGAGGCCTGAAGAGAATGGCTTATGCAACCATTAATTACAAAACATGATTGTTGTCTGCGGTGGCCTCCTTGCCGGACTTCCTGATTCTCCTTCTGGTCTGGAAAAGTAAGGACATGAGTGTTTATCAAGCAAAGGACTAGGGGCTGTTTTGATTACCCTAATCCCAGGTTTAGAACACACATGGCTCCGTGCAGCACTCCCTTTTGAGAGTCCACCCCTGGGAGATAAGACTGTTGACTAATAACTCTGCCTCAGAGTTAACCCTGAAACCACGGCATGCATGAACCAAAGATGCTCCATCACCACTACTGTACCCCTGCATCCCCTCCAAATCTAGAGGCTTGGTAATATTATTAACCAACTAAAACCCTCAACAGTGACAGAGCTGAAATTTTTCTTTAACAAATGTCTAATTATTTATGCTACCATCTTCTGTCAATTAGGTCATTTCCTCAAATGATGAGTTGACCGCTGGTTCATAAAACAGGGTTCCAGTCATGGCACTCACTGGAGCTCCAGGTGTGTCCTTCCGCATTGTGTCCTCTCACTCAGACGTTTGTGTGTCTCTCACCTCCAACAGCTAACACACTCTCAGGAGAGGTCTGGCTCCCCTGCTTTGCTTTATATTTGATTTGACTGGGGAGTTCTGTGAGACTGAGTCTCAACACCTTAAACTATACTCAATTTTACAATTTTTGCCACAGTTCTGCCAAAGGCTGTGATTGCACATGTGTGTCAGTATGCCTGGTTATTTTTTTATTCGACCTCTTAGAGATGGCGGTGTTTCTTTTTTTTAAAATGATCAACTGCAGAATATAGAAAGAGCGTGGAACCCCGAGAAATGGGTACTTTGCTATGCTCTTATCTCCTAGGGATGTCAGAAATTAAACCCATAAAGTCTTATTAACATGACTACCTAAACATGAGCTGACAAAGGGCAACACCAACAGACGTGCTAATGTGAAAGGGGGAATCTTATGGGGCCTCAACCCTGGGAAAACTACTATAGGCAACTAAGGAATGTTAAGAGTTGGAAAAATAGTCTTCCTCAGGGAAGAGTCTACCAATTGATTACTTAATAGAAAATGGTCAGCCTTAAAAGTATGTACATACAAGTAATACAAGCAACATTATACAGACTGAGCAGGTTTTATATGAATGTGTGTGTGTGTGTGTTATGTATGGGGTATGTACATATGTGTATGTATGTATATATATTAATTATAACAACAATTAATGGAAAAAGAGGCTACAATTTGAAACAGAGCAGGAAGAAGGGTTATATAAGAAGATTTGGAGGGAGGAAAAAAAAGGGAGAAATAATGCAATCATATTATAATCTCAAATGCAAAAATATTTCTAAGTGGTCAAAGGATGGAAGGGTCTGACACAAGACAGACTGGAAAAGAGATGTGTTCAACCTCATTGTTGTCCTTGATCAAATGGAAAATAATTGCCTATCTACAGATGACAGTTGTCATCATAGCAAATTAAGATGAGCATCCCAGTTCGTGACTGGTGTCTTGTATTGTTTTCTTTTGCTATGATTAAGCACCATGGCCAAATTTCAAGCTGAAAGAGGAAGGCTCTATTTCATCTTACAGCTCTCAGGTCACACTCCATCACTGAGAGAAGTCAGAGCAGGGACTCAAAGCAGGAACTGAGGGGCAGGAACTGAAGCAGAAGCCGTGGAGGAATTCTGCTTACTGACTTGCTCTCCACCGTGAGCTCAACCTGCTGTTTTTACAACTCAGAATCACCTGTCCAGGGATGGCACTTCCCCCGTTCGGTTGGACCCTCCCACAGTGATTATTAATCAAGAATATGCCCCCACTAACTTCCCTAGAGGCCCATCTGATGGAATCATTTCCTCAATTAAAGTTCTCTCCTCCCAGATGACTTCACTTATGTCACATTCATTTAAAAAATAATAACTAACACAACTGTGGTGTGTCAGTTACCTCATTGAAAATCAGTGCAGACATGGAAGCTATAGGGAAGCCCCATGAGCCATGAGTGTCCATGAGGTCACTAATGGACCCTATAGACCATTATGGTAGCCCCTGCTTCAGATCATCATCAATCACAGCTGATCATAACCTGATCCCATCCTGGCTTCAGAATAGGTTTCTTACTGGGACTGACTAGAGACTTGAAGGTAAATATCAGAACTAGAGTCATGAGCACACCGAACTTTTCTGAGTATAAATGTAGTGTATTAGTAGAAGTCTAAATTAATAAGCAAGCCACCTTTCAGCCACAAAATGTAGGCAAATATTTCTTTCCCAGTCCCAAATAACTGACACAGAGGCTTAATATTCCTTATAAATGCTCAGCCCATAGCTCAGGCTTATTACTAGCTAACTCTTATATTTAAATTAACTCATATTTCTATCTATGTTTTGCTACGTGGCTTGGTATCTTTTTTCAGTATTGTGTGCCCATCTCACTCCTGCTGTATCTTGATGGCGATCCCTCTGACTCCACCCTCCTTCTCCCTATCATTCTCAGTTTGGCTTTCCTGTCTAACTTCCTGCCTGGCTACCAATCTGTCAACTTTTTGTTAACAATGAGCATGATCCACAGAAGAACTAAAATGGTGCAGAATTTACCAGATTATGCGAAATGCAAAAGTACTTTTTTTTCTCAGCATTGAGAAGATTTCTCTTTATTTATATTTTTCATCTTTTTTATTCCCCTACTTTTTTATTACTTCTTCTATTTTTGATATTAAATTACATCATTTCTCCCTTGTCTTTCCTTCCTCAAGCCCCCCCACCCATACACCCCTTCTTGCTTTCTCTTTTTTCATTGATTATTGATAAATATATATATATGTATATATATATATATATACATATATATATTCCTAATCACAATCTGCTCCTTTGCATAATGTTACAATTTTGTTGAACTAATGCTCTGGTAATTGGCATTATGTAGCTACAAAACATAACAGAACTAAACTTCGCTGTTCACTAGCAGATAGAAGTCAGTCAGCTCATGAATTGTGTCATTTTATTACAATGTCACAGTGTCTGGAAGCAACTCCTCAACTACAACATCAAGTTTTTAGAAACTGATGGTGCTCAATGTTAGGCTGGGATAATGTGATGGGCATGTTCGCAGAATGCTCATCATTTCAAAGAACCTTATTCACAACTGTAGTCTTTCTGAAACTACTCTTCTAGGAAAAACAGAAGAAAATAGACTTGTGTTATTAAACAACTAAATAACAATAATTTGTAAGAAAACTAAGATGAATCTAATCACATCAGAAAGGGCAATACTGCATAGACATTAAGAGAAGTCATTTAATAGTGCTTTATTGATTTAAAATTTAATTCTTGTTTTTCTAATTTAAGTTAAAATTTCTGATGTGGGATATCCGATTAGTATATAGGCAGTATTTTAATAACACTGAAGTTTATCAAGTAAATATTCCTTTTATAAACCTAGGCATTTCCCTAGATGTAATCTCTATGTGTCAATATATTTTAGCATATAAATATATTTTATACATATCTAAGTTCTAAAATATGTGAACAGAAGTTTATTTTCTTCATTGTAGTAAAAAGAAAGTCCTGTATTTTGTGGTGGGGCATTCATCTCCCTGTCAAGGACACCTACTTACTGTCATTATAGAAACTTCCTTGGGCAGCTTAAGATATCGTTGACAAAGGCTTTTTTTTTGCTCAGAATCTGAGTTTCTTCCTCATAAGAAAACCATAAGATAGAAAATGTTTCATACAACCTATTTTGAATTTCTGTGCTTGACCTACAAGTGTTCAATAATTTTCAAAAATGATGTTTGAATGAATGAATCCTGTATTACTGTACCAAAAAAATAAATGTTAAGGATGTTCGTGAGATACCTTTTACTTCTGCATACTGTGATAATTAAAACATTAACTTGCTCTGGTGACAACAAAAGAAGCTGGCCTTGTATTTGAGAAGTGCCTATGTTAGGTATCTTCCCTGTGTGACATTATAGGCAGTAAGAACAGCATGGCATCTTGCTAAAGGAAGAAATACATGATCTATGGAAGAACTCTCCCATCATACACTATCTGACAAGTCAGTTTTTAAGTATTAGTCCCCAAAAGAGGTTGATCCTAACATGAACCACTTAGGTGCACTCAGATAAACACAGGCACCAAGCATATCTTAGACTGTGGCTTTTTAATGAGGCAGGGCAATGGAGCCCAACTATAAAACAGAAATTGTTCCTGTTTAGTAATGGGAAAAACACAGTGGCAATGTCTTCGTGACAGACACAGGTTAATCAGCTTTCAGTGGGATTTCATTATATTCTTTCAGCAATCTCTGAGACAGGAATCAACATGCCAGTTGACTAATAGAGAAACGGACACATAGAAGTTGATCTTTTTGTCCAAAGATATGTCTCTTGAGGGCACTAGTCCATATACTAACTAGTGCATATCCAAGACTCACACTGTAAACCAGTGATTCCCAAGGTCTGGCCTTCAGTCCCATTCGTCCAGGCCAACCTCTCTACCATCACAAGCCTGACTGGGTCCTTGTAAGATGCAAATCACAATTCCACTGAGCTTCATTTTTACCCAAGAACAGGACTCAACCCACTAGGTACTCAGTGGATTGTTAGGCATTAAAATATATCTTACACACTGCAAATATGTTATTTGTGATAATGATAATGAGATGTTGTGTCTGGTTTTCTTTGACATCATGGTGGGGGACTGCATTTGTGAGTACTGGGATAGTTAACCTTGGATTTCACACATACTAGACAACTGTTCTACCACTTGGAATATCTTATCTCCAGTACTGAAAGTTGCTATTTTCTAGTGAATACAGAGAGACGGAAATCCACCAGTAAATGGGAGCGAGTAGGAAAAAGCATTTATAAAGTTTTGCTTGCTCATGTGTTTTGTAATAAACTTTTTTAATGTTGAATGTTTTCCTAGTCATTGCTCTGAGAATTTACCTACTTTTATGTGAACAGAACCAAGCAGATTGATATTCTTTTAGTAACAATAGCCCTTGTATCATATGTTATTTTACGTAATATGGATTATTTAAGGAGCTTCAATAGCTCTCTTTTGAACTACTGACCTGAAATCTCAAATAAGACAGAAAGGGCACATGTAGTACAGATAATAATCAATCTCCAACCTCAAGTGGATTCATTTTGAGTATTGTTTGACTGCTTTTCCTATTTAAAACATCCTAATGATCCTGCCTTCTTCATATCCAAAGCAGTATCAACTGCTCAGCACAGTCAGTTAGACTCTTTCAAAAGATCAGAATAAGCACTTTTGTCAAACATACCTAAAGCAACTGCTTGGTCGACACATCAGCCCACCAACTGCCTTCAGCAAACAAAAGATAATTTTCAGATTGCGAGTGCTAACTATTCTTGCACCCATTAGTTGCAAGGTCACAGGCAAATTGGATTGCCTATTCTATCAGAGTTTCCATCACAGACTCAAGGATATATACTGACCTTTATCTACTGTAATGCCCCTGCAGCACTCATGCCCCAGTCTTGAACTGTTAGGGTATAGTTCTTAATCTTCAACCATTAGACAATAATTCATTATTCTTCCAGATAATAAAATCATTATCTCTTGGTAAATGTGGGATGTTAAATACCAATTGTTTCTACTTGACGATTTTTATCTCAGCAAACAAGAAAAAGGAATTGTCTGACTAGGATGAGAAATCTTCTGAGCAGTGATATGACATACATCACTGGAAACACCTCGGGCTCTGCTGACCCCCGATGCAGCTATATTTTAATAATGCTTTCCTAGCAGTTTGAAAATAACTTTACCACTTAATAGTGCTAAGGACAGCAGCTTGAACACCTAATAAGCATCGAGGAAGAGAAACAAACAGCGGGTACAGCACAAGCGCAGACACTGCCACACTTGCTCAATGCTGTCCACATTCAGGCCTTTTCCTTTGGTTGTGGCAAAATGAGGTGAGCTTCCAAGTTGTCCACAAAACCCCAATAACTCCAGAGCTAAGGAGAAAAAGTCTCATGAGCATGTATTTCTTTGCTCTTCTTTTCCAGAGGCCAGAATTGAAATAATATTCAGCTAGAAATATTACGAAGGTATTACTGAAACTAAGTGAAAACATTAATGATGAAAATGCTACCGGGTATACATATAGCAATAGTCTCAACACTCTAGAAGCTGAAGCATGTTGATCACAAGTTCAAGGACAGTTTAGATTGCATAGAGTTCTAGGCCAACCTGGACCACATAGGAAACCACATCCTTTAAAAAAATAATCAAAAAAAAAAAAGAGTAACAATGTAGCTGAGTGTTTCTGGGTTCACTGCTCATTGCTGAGAAGAGAATAATAAGCAAGGAGAACTCAAGCGAGTAGGGGTGGGGAAGAAATGGTTGATCCTGGTCCTTTCTAATGTATATGATTGGAGGGATGAAAAAAAAAACAAGTAAAAATCCTCATTTAGAGACAGATTTGTAAAAAGTAATCCAATTTCATGAAGGTGAAAAGGATCCTAAATAAACTTTAGAACCAAAACTCAGAGAGAAGTTCTGCCACATCTGAAGAGAGACGGTCTGGGGAAATTTAAACTCCAAACACTGTTTTCCATAGTACCTCTGGTTCATCCTACAACAGCAATTCCTAAGTTATTCCTCGGACAAAAGATAGCTCAGTATTTGTTTCTTGTCTTAAAGAAGAAGGGGCTTGTGCAATATGCCGCCTGCTGTTGATGTGTGAGGACCACCTCGCCCTGAAATTATAAAACTTAGATACATCATTCAAGACTTCTTCACATGGAGGGAGTAAGTACTTAACACTTGACTGAAGCATGCCTTTCTTGAAGAGTCCCTAAAAACCACTCACCTTTGCAAATGCCGACTGAGTGGCTGAAAGAATGAAGTGAGGTAATGCACGTAAAGAGACAAGATTGTTCCTCCATTCTATGGATTCTTGAAGGTTCTGGAAAAGAAAACAGAGAATGGCCGAATATATTTGCCTTTGACTGAGTCTCTGGATTTTCTCCTTTTACTTTATTTAGATCAGGCTGGGCTGTTTTGAGTTTGGGGGAAAAAAATCACTCTACATTTAGTTTGACAATATGCGGTTTTATTATATTCTTGATTTGTTTTTCACCCTACTGAGTACAATATTCCCAATTTTAGTCGGCTGCAAGCTCCTATAAGCTGTCCCAGGATGGACGAGGGAAAAGGGCTGCCCACAGTTCTGCTTTACAAAATGCTTCAGGGACAAATTTCTTTCTTAATGTAGATGTAGGCTGCCCGCAGAGATGGCGCTGCTATTCTTGGGCATTTATACATTTTTAAGTAAATTCACTGTATCTGGCCAGCAAACTGTTTCTTAGAAGATATGAGATGAGGAACTCAACTCTTTCTCTTGTTTAGGGCAAAGTTGAATTAGTTTAGCACTAATGACTCTGCCTGAATTCTTTATGACAGGATTGCCTAGTTTTCATGGAAATGAAGGTTTGTTGTTGGTATCGTAGTGCAGAAGGGGGGATAAGACATAGTATTTAAGCAACTGTGATAAGTGAATATAACCTACATAGCTACTGTCTAAAAAAAAACACTAGTATAAAAATACCACTAATGTTTACAAAGAAAGAAGCTACTCTTGTTTGGTTTGGTTTATTTTATAAATGCACAATAGATGAGACTCGAGTTAGGGATGCTTTTTGCTGGGAAACTTTGAGTTAACAAAGTTCATACAAAAGTGTAAATCATAGTTCTTTGGTACGACAGCTGGTCACTATGACACTTGGATTAGACAATCTAAGCCCATCCTGTGAAATTGCGTATTTAGCAAGACAGACTTATTGCTGTTGCCTAACATTGGACAACGATGGCCTCCTTGACACGTGAGCTTCCACAGGAGCTTGCCTGAAGTCAGCTTCCCCAGTTGTGAATTCTTGGAAGTGAGCCATCCGTTTCCAGTGCCTTTGAATATTTCTAAAAACGATGCTCCCTCCACACAGCAGACTGAGCTTCAGATTGGGAATCAGTAGAATGTGCATCGTTAGAAAAGAACTGGAATCCATCACTAAATGGACAGCTATAACGGTGATGCTTGGTGTTCAATTCTCCACACAAAACATAGACCGAAGGGGCAGGGCCTGCAGAAGAAGTGTTTCTCCCTTAACGGCATTCAGGGGCTCTTGGGACACTGAAAACTTCCAGAGAACTAGAAGTGAGTTAAATATCTCACATTCACTAACATATAGAGAAATAAAATCATGCCTGCATTTATCCTACAGATTGCTCACGTACACATACATGTCTATTCGTATTACCACATCTTTAAGCAAATATACGCTATACACGCTCAACAGCAAGGCTCTAAGACAAATTTCTAACGAGAGCCGTAAGACTCTGAAAGTGAAGCGGTTTCGTTTGCAGCAATCTTCCTTGACAGAGCTCAATGATATGCTAACCGCATGGCACTTCTTGCCTGCTTTGCTACACTGCTGAGATCACCAGAGCAGCACAGAAGCCTTGTTTCTGTTTCAGAGGGTTTGTGAATGTGTCACTGACACAAAGGCTATAGGCATGTGCAGTAAGAGCGCTGCTGTGATTGGTCAGCTGGGGGCCCCATAGAGCTGAACTTGCTAGTCAAGGAATACCCCCAGATGGATGATGAACACCACTGGGGAATCTGTAACACACTGAGATTATGAACTTGAAATCCCGTGAAAACAAGATACTTGACTCAGTTGTCACATATGCAGTCAACAAATATTTGCAAAATGAACAAGTAAGAAAGTTTAACCTTGTTTCCTAAACTTCTGGGTATCATTCCTACAGAGTTAGGATTGCTACTGAATTAGAAAGATTACTTAATATATAAAAAGTTGAACTTTTATGTAAAGCAATATAATTTTAGATGATTCTATAAAGTTATTCTTATGAGTTTCTTAAGGTTTAAAGCCTGAAATGTTTAAAGAAAGCCAAGCAATGTGTTCATCAATGAACAACCAGGGTTTAAATTTTCTGACTGAAATTTAGGTGCTACTCTTTTTCCTTTGGTTTTTTGTTGTTGTTGTTGTTGTTGTTTGTTTGCAAGCTTGTTTTGTCATTAACAAGTGATACAATTATAAATTATATTTACACCAAAGAATTGGGTCCTTTTCACTAAAACATGGCTCTTTTTCATATAATATATTCTGATTACACTTTCCCCTCCCCCTGCTCCTCTGAAATCCTCCCCCCTTTCCCCACTATCCCAAACCTATACCCTTTTCTTCTCTCTCTCTCTCTCTCTCTCTCTCTCTCTCTCTGTCTCTCTCTCTCTCTCCCTCCCTCTCTCTCTCTCTAGGATACAAACAAGCATTAATAATATTAATAATAAAATAAGATAAAAATACAAGCAGACAAACAAGAATAAGAGAAAGCAAACAGAAAAAGACAGAGCCAAGGAAAACACACACACACAAAGGCTGAGACTCCCACATTTGCACACACAGAAAACCTCTAAACACAAAATTAGAAACCATAATAAGTAAACAGAAGATTGGGGACTACTCCTGATCTGGACATTTTCTAGTCCCTTGTTACCTATTCTGCTACTCATATAGCTTTCTCTTAGATTAAAAAATCAGTAAGAGGACTATTGAGAAAGAACTTGGAAATGCGAGAAGGTTCAGTTTTATACTATAGGTCTGATTCAAAGTTAAAATATTTGAAAACTCAGCCACCAGAATAATAGTTTTAGAGTAATACAATAATCTCTACTCTCCACTCACCCAAAATTGTACTACCAGCATTCCTTTGTGGATTCCACAAGATGAGTGCCCATAGCACAAATGCTTCATCTGTATAACTGTAAACAGATTACCCCACACCTCTGTGTAGACACTGAGAAAATCTTATGAGCATTTGACCATTCTGCTTCTCTACTCAAAGAGTAAATTATTAAATGGAGGCACAGATTCTGTACACAAAACTGAAAAACAGATTTTTTTTCAGTGCCTTAGGTGAAAGACTGTCAGTACACACGTTAACAGTGGATGGTACTGATAAATACTTCCGAAGTATACAGAATTTTATTATATGGATTTTATTTCTTAAACAGCAAGTTGTAACGTTATAGCGAGAAGCATCTCCTGGAAGAAGAAATTAAGGCACAGAGGAGTGGGTGAGTTAACTCACTCTAAACCAGGGGTTCGCAATCTTCCTAAGGCTGCCATTCAGTGCCTCATGTTGTGCTGATCCCCCAGCCATAAAAGCATTTCATTGCTACTTCATGCCTGCAATTTTGCTGCTGTTGTGAATCGTAATGTAGATATAGTATACGCAGGATATCTGATATGGCATCTCCCCCCAAAGGGGTTGTGACCCAAAGGTTGAGAACCACTGCTCTAAATGATATTGTTAAGTACTAAATTCTGATTTATACCCAGACACTGAAATGTTAGAACAGGTTATCAATTGAAGGCAATGTTTAAAAATCTTATGGGTCTCATAACTAGGGGTGAGGGTACACACATGGTAGCCTAGAGTATTTAAAGGTGACAGAAACACTCTGCAGAAGATAAAGAATTGTCTAAGCCAGAGTCAATGATGGGAGATATCATACCCATATAGAACTTAACTTTTAGCAGTTCTCTGTTGTGTTCTTTTCCGGACTTTAGGCAAACTCCTGGTGCTCACCGATATAGCATCTCAAGTCACTAATGAGTAATTTTTACTCGCGTGTAACCTTACGACTTTCTCATTGTGATGCTAATCACTGTAATCACTATAGTAGTGTTCTATCCTGACCTGAAAGTCAACTTTGTATATTTTATAGAATAAAAGTTCTGCTTTCACTTCCCCAAATTCTTACTGAATTAGTCTGGCATAAGGCTTTTGGGAATTCGATATTTTTTTTCCAGTTCCCCAAGTGCGTCTTAATGTGCAGCCAAGTTTTAAGAAATGTGTAGAAAAAAAATAGCAGATATTTTTAAAGTATGGAATACTTTCTATTCTCCAATGAAGAAACAGTATAGTAATGGCATAAAGTTACTGACTGGCTTATAATATAGCCAGGACTGCTCTAAATTAAAGAATTAGCATATTTTGAATCCCCTGACACCTCCACCAGAAAGGTGTGTGTTCTTACAACTTGCCTTAGTCATTTTGAGCTGTTATAATAAAGTATGAACTTCGAGGTTTGTAAACAACAGCAATTTATTTCTTAGAATTCTAGAAGCTGGTTAATTCACAGTGCCAGCAGATCCGATGTCTGGAGCCCACTCTCCGGTTCACAGATGGCGCCTCTTGCTATGTCCTCATATAGTTGAGATAGCAAGGCAGATCACCATGCCTTCATTACCTAATGGCTTCACAAAAATCCCACCACCAAAGCCACCACCCGGGAAGTGCGGGTTTCAGCATCTGCAGTTTGGAGACAAGAACATCCAGATTATCACCACTTTACAGACGGTGACACGGAAACATCTGAAGATTAAGGAACTTCTCCAGTCCACACAGCTAGTGTGCGACAGAGCTGTGAATTAAATGTAGCTCGTTCTGACTGGAACCCGGTGCTATAAAACCAGTAACTATAAAACATGCATCGAACCATCTGGAGAAATCACGAAAACACAGACGGCTGAGTCCCGCCCCGAGAGTGTCTGATTCGATAGGCCTGGAGCAGGGCCTAGGAATACGCATTTCTAATAAATTCCCACTAATGCCACAGCCATCGCTGCTACCATTGCGGGTGCCGTGGCAGCTACGCCTCTGACTTGAGGACCGTATTTTGCAAACTATGTCCTAAACTGGAGCTGTTTTTCCTATAAAATGAAGCCGCTTTCTTTCACTTTAGGGAGAGTCATTCTCTTGTTCCATCCTTGAATCTTGGAAAGTTTTTGTGGAATTTTCTAGATTTCCTTTTAGACCAGAGGTGGTCCGAGGTTGGTTGGGCGTGGGGAGAGCTGGGGGTGAGGGTGAGGGAATGGAAGCCATCTTTTCCTTTCTTCTAGTGAGAACACTGCTGATAGGAGAAATCTACAAGCAGATAAAGGAAAGACCTAGATCAGGAGGATAACAACCTGAAGAGACAGTAACAGTTAAACAGAAGGCAAAGGAAAGGATAATAGGTGTGTTAAGGATTTGTTTCAACCTCTGGTTTATAGGCTGGAACCAACTTATAAAGAAGAGACAGCGGCAAGAGCTTAAGAGTTTGCATTCACTCTCAACCTCCCCCTCTTTTCGACTTTACGGTAGCAAGGAAGCAAACATGTCACAGAAATAAGCCATCCATGTAAACATGAGGTGGGGACGCCGAAGAGATAGGGTGTGAGACATATGTGTAATTCTTCAGTGTGCGAATGAGCACATTTACACCCACCCATTCACAGACTCCGTGTATGCTAGACACAAGAGATCCAGGAAGAGGGGTTTGATTAGTAAGGAGCTTACACACAGGGGGAAAAGTAAATGTGTAAACAAGATTAACGAAGCACTCCAGGACCGAGTGGGTGCCAGAGACACGGGAGCCCGCTGCAGACAGATGGTCAGGAGACGCTAAAAAGATGTAGTGGGAGTCAAGTGGAGACATAAATTTGGGTAGCTGGAGAACAGTAGAGAAAGGCCTTAAGGGGGACAGAAAGGAGAGAAGAGAGACGGGGAAAAGACAGATGCATGAAGCATTGGGACTGTTCGGGGAAAGAACGGCATTGCCTTAAATTCACAGACAAGAACTTGAAGAAAGTCTGTCCATGTCAGGAAAAGCCCAGGCAAGGGTAAGCATGAATTTATCTTCAGAGCCCAGAGACTCAAAAACACGTTTGTAAGGAAAGCAATGCAGTGAAAGCATGATTCTAGAGAATTCCCATTTGCCCTTCTTTCCTCAGCATAGGCTGCATTCCCTCCTTGCATGTGAGCTGTCATCTCCCACCCCACACTTTGCATCAGGGGACCATGCCTCTGGAATGAAATACATTCGATTCAGTTCTGAGTCTCTCGTATCTGCTGCTTGGTGACCAGGGAAGGAACTGGAACTTTTTTTTAAGATTCAAGAGGCTTGGAAAAGTGCAAGATTTTACTCCTGGCATTTGACTTTCAATCCTTACGAACAATGCCTATAAATGCCATTCCAAATAAGCTAAGATTTGATAATTCATAAAGAGTTTGCCATGGTGAGAGGGAGGAGATGGCTCACTTACTGACGTTTGTCGTGTAAGCATGAGAACCTGAGTCGGTATACACAGGATCCACATAAGGAGCCAGGCATAGCAGCATAGAGGTAAGGGGAGACACGTGGATAGCTGAAGCTTGCTGGTCACCTAGTAGACCTAAATCAGTGAGCTCCAGTTTCAGTGAGAGACTCTCCAAAAGTAAGGTAGAGAGCGATTGGGGAAGATGGAAGATGCTTGGTTTCAACCTGCGCATCTTCATGAACTACATGAACATGGGTGCATACATGGCAGAAAGAGAGAGAGGATTCAAAGAACCAGTTATGTCTCTACAAATGAAATATAACATACAGAATACATGAAATATTGAATCAAATCTATTTACTCACTTAGCCACATTAGCTACAAGTCTTCAAAGGGTATAATTTTTAGTTGTATATATATGTCAAACTAACAATGTCAGTAGAAGAAGCTAAGAAGGATTAACTCTATAATCTTTATGAGTACACAGACCCATCAATTTCATCATATGTATTTTCCAAGTGACTGGCACAAATAGTATTAATTGTGTAGTAATTAATTAATTAATACATAATACATTCATTGAATACAACATTGAATCATTCATAAATGATAAAAGTCACCTAAATTTTTATCCCTGGCATAAGCAAGCGTGGGAAGATTATATCCAACTATAGTTACTGAATTGCAGCTACATTTAAGATCAGGCTAAGCACTTTAACACTTATTCCTCGTCCAAGAAGGTACTCTGATCACTTCAGAAATATGTAGCCTCAGGCCTTTCTGAACACTTTGGTGGTTAGCAGCGTCCGCACTGACTGCAGCCTACAAACTTCTTTCCTCAGGTTGAGAGAAACACAAGTCTATGGGTGTAAATATAAATATTTAGGAGGCTATTTGACAAAATGACCATTTTGCAAAATAACAATAGCAGGTACGACCAAAGAGCCTTTGACCACTACAATACAATTTTGACTGGGATTACAGAACCAGACATGACGTTTTCTTCCTCAATGTGAGTCTCAAATTAAACCAGAAGGCAGATGCTACCCTGTAACCATCAGGCCGCCATTTCACTAGTGGGTACACCTTGTCTTGCAAGTTGGTAGGTATTATAGCATGCAGGGTTCTGAGCTGGATAAGGCCATTTACATCCTTTCTCCCCTTGCAGCCTGCATAGCATCTCTCAGTATCGTGGAAGGTGCAGCCCCAGGAAGAACTTCCTACTCAGCATGACTGTGTTAGGCAGCCAAAGGTCCTAGTGTCTTTAACCATAGGATCTTACCATAATTCTGGTGGGTAGCCAGGAGCAATGGCAATAGCCTTAGAGACCTCTGTGGCCTCCTGACCAGGAATTCCTAAGGAGGTATCCCATGCCTTGCACTGAAATGTTTTTTTACTATCTCATGTGTTCTGAGAATGGCTCTGCCACCCATGCAAGGTACCGCCCTTTGAGCTCACTTTCGTTGTTGGTGGTATATTTTGAAACTAGCTTACTAACTGGTGGGTTTTCCATGACATTTTTCTCATCTATCGTTAGTTTACATTAGCACATCCTCTATCCTCTACCCTCTCCTGCACCGCCTCCCTCAGCTCCCAACCCCAATCTTTATCAATCCCCATTCCCCAGCAAGACCCAGGGACTATCTTAGAAGAGGAGGCAGAAAGCACCTTAAGAGCTAAAGGATGGGAATGGGTGCTGAGAAATGTCATCATCTTGTAGACAGGGCATGACTGTCACATTGATGAATTCACGGCAGCTATACTTGCCTGCACAAGGCCTGTACTCTATCAAACCAGCCAAAATCTCCAAAAAGATGGAGCAGAAGACCGGCACACCTAACCCATTGCCCAGTGACACGGATTGAGAAGCATTTTCATCACTCTTATCTTACAAGGAGAAGAATTGAGCTACTCTGATAGAATAGAGTCCCAGGCTTCGGGGTAAGTGTGAAGTCCGTGCCCTGGTACCAGGCTGTGCTGCAAGTTGGGCCGTGAGATGCGTTTTCTTCAACTGCAAAACGTCTACGTGTCCCATTAATTATCTCACAGACATCCATAATCCAATACTGGGGAAGACGGGAGAATGGTAATCCTTATACGGTAGACCTCGGTAAAGGGGACAAAATAATTACAAACCAATTCTGAATGAAGCCTGCGCTAGGCTCTCCGAGTCCCACACAGCTAGCCTCAAGTTACTTGTCAGATTCATATTGGATTTGGCTCCAGCAGACTGAAAACAAAGGGGATTTAAAGTACAGAAAGAATACACAGCTACGTGATTCGTAGGGAGGGTGCAAGGGTGTCTTAAACTGCTTTTCACAATTTCGCAAATGTACTCTTGGATAAATATCAAGAAGAAAAGATTTTTCTCTCCCGTCCCTTCCCGGTGTGAGAAAGCCTCTTTCGCGCCCTTCCTTAATGAAACGGAGCAGTCGAAGCCTCTAACTCTTCCATCTAATCCCATTAATGCAGTCGGCTGGGATGCGGCTTGTGGGACAACATAGGGCAGTCCTCAGACCTCCAGGGAAACGGGCAATATTTTTTCAGTCAGGCTTTTCCCTGCTCCATCAGAATGTGTGAGAACCAGCTCAAAACTAAAGCTGACGCCACTGGTGAGTCGTACTTTTTCTTCTGTCTGCTGACGTTTAGCCGGGTAAAGCCATGCTTGGATGGGAAAGCAAGTGTTTGCAGGGCTCTAGGAGAAACAAAGTAATAGCTCTGTGTGCGACAATAAATTGTTTCTGATTTGGGAGGGTATTTAATAAACCAATCACCCCAGCCTACCTTTACACTAGAGAGCATAGATGCCTGTATTCTATATTCTATACATAAATAATGTCATGTCCTGAGGTGAACTGCAAACGCTTGTTTTGCCCTGGAATTGAATTGGTTTTTATGTGCCATATCATGCTGACCTTAGATTGACAACATAAACACCATTGGAGTGATATGTTTTAGTTTTAGTTTTGCCTTTAAACATTGCTACAGTTGCTACTGTAGTTACTTGATCTTTCTAAATGTTGTAAATGCTGATTTAGTTTGAATACAATGTAGAAATGTATCATGTATAAAACAAATCTATAAAAAGTCTTTTCAAAAATTGTTTGGTCAAAAGGTTACTAACAATGTAATGAATTGTGGGCTTGGGGCATTTGGTTTTTACTTCTAATTTTTTTTAGTTAAGTTAGGACGTATTTCTCTAACCATGTGTTATCTCATGAGCGGATAGGTCTGAGTATCTGTTTTGAAAAGATTTCAAGGTAAAAATGACTTCTTGCATTTTTGCTAGCATTAAATAGCCACAAACAGCCATTGCAAACGTTATAACGTGAAGGATGCAATTGTTCAAAGAATAAAATCTTCCCCATTGTTTCTAAACACCTACTAATCGAACTAAACCTCCCCATGCCCAAACTCAGAACTTTTTTTTTTTAATTTATTTATTTATTAAAGATTTCTGTCTCTTCCCCGCCACCGCCTCCCATTTCCCTCCCCCTCCCCCAATTAAGTCTCCCCCCCAGCCCGAAAAGCAATCAGGGTTCCCTGTCCTGTGGGAAGTCCAAGGAACCCCCACCTCCATCCAGGTCTAGTAAGTTGAGCATCCAAACTGCCTAGGCTCCCACAAAGCCAGTGCGTGCAGTAGGATCAGAAACCCATTGCCATTGTTCTTGAGTTCTCAGTAGTCCTCATTGTCCGCTATGTTCAGAGAGTCCGGTTTTATCCCAGGCTTTTCCAGACCCAGGCCAGCTGGCCTTGGTGAGTTCCCAATAGAACATCCCCATTGTCTCAATGTGTGGGTGCACCCCTCGCGGTCCTGAGTTCCATGCTCGTGCTCTCTCTCTTTCTGTTCCTGATTTGGACCTTGAGATTTCAGTCCTGTGCTCCAATTTAGGTCTCTGTCTCTGTCTCCTTTCATCGCTTGCTGAAGGTTAATATTCAGGAGGATGCCTATATGTTTTTCTTTGGGTTCTCCTTATTTAGCTTCTCTAGGATCACTAATTATAAGCTCAATGTCCTTGGTTTATGGCTAGAAACCAAATATGAGTGAGTACATCCCATGTTCCTCTTTTTGGGTCTGGCTTACCTCACTCAGGATAGTGTTTTCTATTTCCATCCATTTGTATGCAAAATTCATGAAGTCCTTGTTTTTTATTGCTGAGTAGTACTCTAATATGTATAAATTCCATACTTTCTTCATCCATTCTTCCATTGAAGGGCATCTAGGTTGTTTCCAGGTTCTGGCTATTACAAACAATGCTGCTATGAACATTGTAGAGCATATACTTTTGTTGTATGATAAGGCCTCTCTTGGGTATATTCCCAAGAGTGGTATTGCTGGGTCCAGGGGTAAGTTGATCCCGAATTTCCTGAGAAACCGCCATACTGCCTTCCAAAGTGGTTGCACAAGTTTGCATTCCCACCAGCAATGGATGAGTGTACCCCTTTCTCCACAACCTCTCCAACAAAGGCTATCATTGGTATTTTTGATTTTAGCCATTCTGACAGGTGTAAGATGGTATCTTAAAGTTGTCTTGATTTGCATTTCCCTGATCGCTAAGGAAGTTGAGCATGACCTTAAGTGTCTTTTGGCCATTTGAAGTTCTTCTGTTGAGAATTCTCTGTTCAGCTCAATGCCCCATTTTATAATTGGGTTGATTAGCCTTTTACGGTCTAGTTTCCTGAGTTCTTTATATATTTTGGAGATCAGACCTTTGTCAGTTGCGGGGTTGGTGAAGATCTTCTCCCAGTTGGTGGGTTGCCTCTGTGTCTTAGTGACAGTGTCCTTAGAACTTTTATTGTCTCACCACTCACAAGGTGCTCTCAACAGAAAACAAGCCTTGCTTCTGTGCTGTGCCTCACCCCGTTCAAATCCTGCCTTCTTAAAGACTGGATTGGTGGAGGAAGTCCTGACCAACGGATTTCAGTTCTGACATCAATGGAGTCTTTAAACAACTATTCATCCTTACTACTGACAGATTTATTGAGGATAATGTTGCTATTGTTGTGTAGAAATTAATAACAGTGGACATATTAACGTCTCTGCACTTAATCCTCTTTAGTTCTGAGTTGCAGTTAACAGTAACTCACAAGGGAACACGTTAAGTTTCTTTCTAATTATGTATTTTAATAAAAACATGTAACTACTGCTCATTGTGAAGTTACATAAAACACGGTTTGATTTTAGAGGTATCTGCTTCTTCACACACACACACACACACCTCATTTAATAAAGCACATAAGCTAAACTGCTTTTATGTTTTGAAAGGGGAACTAGGTATATTTTTTTCTTTTAAATTTTTGTAGACCTGCAAGGAATATTCTAAATTAAAAATGAAACCTTGGGAAGATGAATCTTTCTCTAGACCACTGGGTGTCATGCTTAGCAATTTCTAGATTTCATCAACTCCCTTTCTGTCTAATATTTTCCCTAAAGACATACATATCACCCTGCTTTAGAAGCAATTTAAATCTCTAAACATGTGGAAAAACAAAAAGCCAAACATCTTCCTATCAATGCAGTCTACACTTTAACATACACATGCCTGGTACAAATGAACAGTGTAAGAAGCAGCAGGGAGGGTACCTGTCCCTCCCTGTTCACATGTCCATTTGTAGGCTGTCAAGCATGGGTAGAGATGCTCCCCTAGTAGGTAAAAGGAGGAAGAGTTCAAGTGGAAAAAAATCCGTTACAGCAGAATTTGAAAATTGCATCCATTCTTACTACTTTTTATGACAATAATGCAGAGTGATGTTACTGCAGGGGACAAGAAGGCATGGTCTCATCTTGTTCAGGCTCCAGCCAGCTTACATAAACATGGAGCAAAGCTGTTGAGGATTATGTGAGCATGCTGGATCTGATGAGCTCAAAAATAAGATAGCTCGGTCCTATCATATTTAGGATTATGCTGGTAATCGCCTTAGAGAAAGTGTGCAGTATCAGCAGAACAGCCCCTTCCGCCTTTGAAGGGGATAGCAACTCCAACTGCACCGGCCTTTGTGATATTTAGCATGGAGCAAAACTGTGAGACACCGCTTCTGAGTCTTATGTGAACATTTGATCCCTGAAATTGTTTCTGGTACTGTGTGCACATAGGAAAACTTCCCACGGGGTTCTCTCTCCCGTTGTTAAAGGCCACTTGTCTGACAGGGGACTAAATCCAAATATGCTGACCTCTAGCCTCGAAACTATTCTTGTCACTAGAGATGACAAGAATCAAGGTTATCTTCAATTCTCTGATTTCCCTCTATTTTGAGTCAGTGTTAAGAAGTTAGTGTCTGGTCATCAAATTTGCTACAGCATAGATATCATGATGACATAATTCTTAATTGAAGAGTTTGTGATTATTTTGTCAATGTAGCATTATTCATGTTGGAAATGATCAAAGTTCTTGTAGATGATTCAAAATCTAAAATCTTAAAATAGGTTTTGTGTAAAGATCATTGGTATTAATTTCTTTCCCTTCCTTCTCCCTCTCTCATCCTATGTTCCTCCTCCTTCATTTAGTTACGGATCAAAAGCACAAATTCCATGGATTCATTTTTATGTTAATCAAACATTCTCTATAACATTATTTTTTTAAGTATTCTGCCCCTCTTTTGGTTTTTGTGTTTGTTTTCCCGTTAGTGTTTCTTTTTTAAGAGTCTTGTTGTATAAACCAGGTAGGACTTGAACTCATGGCCCTTCTACCTCCACCTCCTGAGTGCTGATATTAGAGGTATATAGCACTATAGCAAAGGTGTATAGCTTGTGTGTGGCTCTCAAGTATTCTGTGGTCTGGTCTCAAACAAACCTCAACTTGCTAAATTATATATATGTGTGTTTGTGCATGTGGGATGTATACTGTGCACATTTTTGTGTGCATGTGCCCACTCCAGTGTAAGCTTGTGTCAACTACTGATTTCATTGATTTATTTTTCATTATTTATACTGGACAGCTTTGAGTTTCCCAAATGTGTAGCTGAAAGCACGTTGGCTTCTTTCACTTAACATTATGCTTTGGCATTTTCCATGTTGATGTTGCTCATGGCCCGGTAGCTCTTTCACAGTGCCAAATGATGCTCCACTCGTCCATTTCACTATTGAAGTATATCTTGATTGTTTCCCTTTTGGGAAAAATATGAATAAACCTTCATGTACATGTTCTGTGTGGGTATCAGTAACTCAGCTGCTAAACGCCAAGGACCACAATTGCTGCTAATGCTCGCTTTGACCTTACAAAGTTTGCCACACTGCGGCTTTACCATCTGACCTTCACAGCATCAAAGGAGCATTCATTTGCTTGGCCTCCTTTCCAGCATTTGCGTAGCTCTCAGTTTTTAGAGTAAAGCTTTCCTAATAGGCGGCTTGCAGTTTTGTAATGCAGGAGACACATGGTATCTTTTAATGTACTTTCTTGCCTTGTGTTTTAGGAAGCAGATCTTCAGCTCTTTCATTCATTAGTTATTAATTAGAGGAGCTATTTGTATATTGCAAGTATGTTTATTACTTGACATGTTTTATAGTATTTTCTCCAACCCTGCAATTTTTATATCTTCATGCTCCCTGTGCACTTTAGTTTCAACACAGAAAAGCAGGGTTTTTTTTCTATTTTCTGAAGAGGTGTTTTACATCTTTTCTTAATTCATCGACAGAGAATAAATTATGCCTCGCCATTTCGGTCATCAATGGAGCCAATTTGCAATTTTTTGCATTTCCCCCCTTCCCCTTCCATGAAGGTGCTTCTACCTCAAGGATTCAACTAAGTGCAGAGAAGTTCCTTAATAGGGGGAGTTAAAAGACAAAAGTTTTCCCTGCCCCAGAAAGCACAATTTCTGGAGTAATAGAAATTGCAGTCACCAAGAACCACTCACATTTTGTCTTCTGTGGTTTGGTCTGGAGCTCACTGATGTGTCTGACTCACAGGTCTCAGGAATCTCTCAGTCTCTCTCTCTCCCCAGCACTGAGATTAGGAGTGTGTGTCATGGCTCCAGCACTATGACATAGGTGTTCTAGAAAGTAAACTCAGTTCCTGATGCAGACCAAGCCATCACTCTCCCCACTAGGCCATCTCTCCAGCTCCTAGAAGATGTTTTTAAAGTTCATGACCAAATGCAACTTTGGAAGTAAAGGGTTTATTTACTCGAGGGAAGTCAGGGAAGGAACTCAAGGTAGGAAAGGAACCTGAAGCCAAGGACCAAGCAAAGTATAGAGTACAGCTGTTTACTGACTGGCTCTTCATGTTGGCTCAGCCTCCTTTCTTACAGTCTAGGACCACCAGCTCAAGGGTGGCAACCCCAAAAGCAGACTGCCCCCCACATCAATAATTAATCAAGAAAATACTCCACAGATTTGCCTACAAGTGTTCTTGTAGAGGCATTTTTCTCCGTTGTGATTTCTCTTTCCAGATAACTATAGCTTGTGGAAACTTGACCAAAAAAAAAAAAAAATGACCAGCACAGTAGATGAAAAATAACAAGAAGAAAAACACATTGCTTGATTTTCCTATTTCCATCAAAAGAAATAAACTTTGCACAATTCTGTTTTTAAAATAGGAAAATGGTTTTGAAAAAGAAAAACTCAGCTAGGCATAGTGGTGCATGTCTATGTGCCGAGACTCAGAGGCTGACCAGGAGAATTACAAGTTTAAAAATACATTTAGCTATATAGTGGATCTTAAGCCAACCTGGACCACATAATGATGAGAGAGAGAGAGAGAGAGAGAGAGAGAGAGAGAGAGAGAGAGAGAGAGAGAGAGGGAGGGAGGGAGGGAGGGAGGGAGGGAGGAAGGAAGGAGGGAGGGAGGGAGAAGGGAAGGAAAGAGAGACGGACGGCGGAAGGGAGGGAAAGAATCCAGTAAATCAAGAGTTTTGATGAAGATGGATGAATTTGTAAAGTGCTTTTTGCACAAGCATGAAGACCTTTGCTTCAGCCCTGGAATCCATGTAGAAAGCTAAGCAAAATGGTATGTGTTTGTAATCCAGTGCTGGGGGGCAGAGGGAAGGGGCAGGGAATCACTGAGGCTCACTGGGAAACTATTATGGACAAAAATTAAAAGCTCCAAGCAAAGGAAAGGCCCTGTCTCAAAGCAAAAGCAAGCAATTCCTGACAGCAGTACTTGAGATTGACCTCTGACTGCGACAAACATGTACACACATACACACACACATATACCAATACTTACACACACACACAAATTTAAAAATTAAAAGCCCGGGAGAGACTAAAACTTGTATTTTTAAAAAAACACAAGAGTAGACTTAAAAATAATAATGATTTGTACTTAGTACAGAAAATAATCTTTTTACTGAAGCCCGAGGGGAGAATTACAGAAGAGGGAGAAGCTGCCACCCAAGCAGGGTTCGGACACAAAGGAAAGGTGGGGCAGATCTGTTGGCAAAGGAATTCTGCTGTGCCTTGTGTTAAATGCAGCAATGCAAGAGGTTGCTGGGGTATGCTACTTTCTCTTATTTTCTGTGTCTGGGTTAGTAACCAGAGCGGTGAGGATTTGTTGTAGTTGCTGTTTTGTTTTGTTTTGGGGATGAGGAGGCAAAGGTCTAACTTTCCAACTGTCCTACTGCCTTTATGAACAAAAGGAGCTGTATAAAAAAGTGGCAGCAGAGGGTGATTTTTCCAGAATCTTGTGAACACTTTTACTTTAGCAACAGGGATAGCAGAGATCCAGCCTCTCTCATGAGGCTACACATTCACATGGCATCTCAGGACAGCTGCTTTTTGATCATAACTAGCCTGGGAGCTGGTTAAAAAGCAGATTTTACAGCAGCTGAGCTTGGGTATGTATTCAGATTTGCACTTGTTCCCAGGTTATGGCAAAGCCCCTGGTCCATGGACCTCTTTGCGTGATGACAGATGACATCAGGTGCTCTCTACATGAATGACATCACGTCATCAAGTCATACACTCATCTTCCATTAGTATTAAGACATTGACAGTACAAGATTTGTAAAATAGGAATTAATTCATGACTTGGGCTCTTATATCTACTAGAACACACAACCCTGTTTAAAAATATTAACAAGAACAACAATGAGCTTATATTCAGTACAGTTTTCCCCTTTACCAGTACATCCCGTCTTCTAGTGGAAGCTTGAAATAGCGGCTACCACCAAACACTGTATCCAACGTATTTTTCTACAAATGCACATCCAGTGTTAATCATTTTACTCATCACTGTGACCAAACACATGACATAAATTTCTCAAGGAGAGGAAGATTTATTGGGGTTCATACTTTGACAGAACATCAGAGCAGGGAAGGCCTGGTAGTGGCAGATGACTTTATCTCAGCAAGTGCTTTTGCATAGATCTATGCTTTTGCAGTTGCTTGATCTATGGTGCTGCCAGGAAACAGAGAGCTCGGGCTGGAGGCAGGGCCAGGCTGTCACCCATAAAGCCTGCTACTGCCTTCCTCCAGAGAGGCCCCACCTGTGTGTCCCACCAGAGGAGGACCAAGTGCTCCAACACCCAAGCCCATGAGGACATTCCACATAACAGATCTATGACAGAGCTTAATTCATAACTTGGGTGCCATAAGGTGGTTACTACACCTAAGTGTAAAAATGGAACATTTATAATATAGATACTTTAACAATTGATCTGACAATCAAGACAGCTACTAACTGAGTAACAGTTTGATAGCATATACAGTATGTGTATGCAAGGCAAAGAAATGGTTAATTTTTTTTTATGCAAGCCAGAATGTGGCAGTGCTAAGGTTTTTCATTTTATGGTTTTTTTTGTTTTGTTTTCCTACTCAAGCAGCATGGAATTGAAACCCTTGAATTGTGAATTGTTCAATTCTAGAATTTTCCACTTAATATTTTTATAAAATGGTTGTTTTCTTATAATTTTACTGATGTGAAGAGACACCATGGACACAGCAACACTTATAAAAGAAAATATTTACTTGGGGCTGGCTTAAGGCTTCAGAAGTTCAGTGAATTACTGTCATGGAGGGAAAGATGAGAGTGTGGAGGCAGACAAGATGCTAGGGAGGAGCTCAGAGTTCTACATCTGGATGGCCAGGCAGCAGGCAGAGAGACCTCAAAGCCCACCCCCTAGTGACACACTTCCTCCAACCAAGCCACACCTACTCCAGCAAGGCCACACCTCCTAATAGTGCCATTCCCTATATCCCAAGTATTCAAATGCATATTATTGTCCTTGTGAAATTGAAGCAATAAAAAGTGCCCTCAGAGAGAATTTTTGTAATTTCTTGTAATTTGCTAGTTGCTATTGTTATTTGTTGGTTTCATTTTCTATTCCGTTCTTTCCGTTCAGAGTCAGAATAGCAAGCAGCACTATGGGTAATCACAGGCAGCTACATAAAAGGTAAACCAATCCCAGAGTGATTCCCTTACAACTGTCCCTTTGACAAAAAAAAAAAATCATTTTGCCATTGTCAAGCGTTCATATTTTTTCCTACTCTAGTTTCCAGTAACATGAAGAATAAGAAATTCTAATAATATCAAGCAAAATGTATCCATCCCTTAAAAGTCATTTAAGAGCCATTTATCAACCAAATGGAAGAAAAGTCCGCCTTCCGGAGAATTACAGAGAAGAGTTTCAGGAGCCAGTTGCAAGGATGTTCTAGCAGAACTAGGAATACTCTTGATCTCATGAACACCGTAGGTCCTTAGCCTAGAGTCTGGTACTAAGATGCATACTTCCCTGGAAAGGTACCCATGAATGCAGCCTGAACCAAAGTCAGGACTCTTAGAATCACCATCTGGCATGACAGGGGTACCCATCCCAGTTTGTGCATTCTGGTCTTAAACATGCGTCCATCATTATAGTCTTTTGGGTGGCTGTCATGAGACCTCAGAAGATTTCATACAAAAGAGGTGGATACTTAAAGGTCTGGCAGGGAGAGAGAGGATGAGTACAGAGATTTTTTAACTTGGATTTATCACAGATGGTAGATGAGATACAATTTGGGCAGATGACATAAGACATGGACTACTGAGACCATCTGCAAAAGGATTTTTAACCAAAATAGTCATCTTTATTGGAAATTTTTACATGTGTAAATTGTGTTTCACACCGACATTAAGAGAGTTAATTGCTCTGTCCAGTTTTAGCCTAACTGCAAAGTTATGGGAAACAGAAACTAACAGGCAAGCCCAGCACCTAGGGGTACAGCCTGTGCTGTGTTGGGAACCCAGAACTCAGCCTGGTACACGCATCAAAAAACAAAAGATATTGCAAAAACACGACAGTTCCTGGCTGTCCCCTACCCATCTGATCTTCCCACAGTTTTGGGCCTTTGGGGTGAATTGCATAGTAGAAAGACTGCTTGTATAATAGATCGAGCCATTTAATTCTTAAAAGACTTATTATATCAAAACCGCCAGGGAACTTCATCCAAATATTACTTTGACAATTCTGAAAATTCTGTTTCTTCTTTTCACACCAAATATAACAAATCAGTAATTCTTAAAGCCTTTTTCAGAAAAATAAGCATGTCACGTCTCTCGTTTACACTGAAAAACAAAAGGAAGTTTGGGGCCACAGTTTTGAGCCCTTGTAGACAACATAGAAAACCAAAAGCAAGGGTTGGGGAGATGACACCATTGATAACGTGACTGCTGTCCAAGCATGCGTTCCTGAGTTCAGGTCCCTAAACACCCACAGAAAAGCCGAGCTCAGAAGTGGCATACATTCCCAGCTAAGGGCAACAGAAATAGGCAGGTGTGAGGGCTCACTGGCCAGTCGGTCTAGCCATTAGGTAAGCTGCAGGTTCAGTGAGAAACCCTACCTCAAAAAAAAAAAATGTGGAGAGCCAGAGAGGAAGACACTGTGTTGATAACGTGGCCACCCACACAAGCATGCAAAGCATGCAATAACTATAAATGCATATGACACACACACACACAAAGAAGCAGTACCTTATCCTTACTTGATCGTAGAATGCCCAGAATATAAAAATGGCCAGGTTGAGTTGGGAGATTTGGATTAGGGGGATAGAAAGCTTCAAGATTATGTACAGTAAAAGGCACCACCACTACCACCCCACCCCCAGCATAAATACCTGGCAGGCTCAACATCATTGTCTTCCTGAGGGATGCTTTTTTAAGAGTCAAAGTATTTTTCTGAGCCATTTTCTGGTTAACTCATTAGCCTGAATTGGTTTTCTGACCTTAACACCTGCTGTAACCAGCAGGGGCTTGAATGGAGCAGAACTAAGGAGGCGTATATTTCAATAAGCAGGAAAAACTGAGACAAAGATTTTGTGAAAAGTTGGACAGGAGACTCTGGGCAAGGAAAGGTCAAGAGGGACTTAATGAAACACGCAAAATAAAAACTGAGTAAAATTTCTCTATCTCTCAGGCCATTCTAGATCCAGTAAATTTGTTTCGTAATTACTGTTACACTGAAAAATCAACGATAGTTAGATATATAAATGGTAGATAGATAGATAGATAGATAGATAGATAGATAGATAGATGATAGATAGATAGATAATAGAGATAGATGATAGATAGATAGATAGATAGATAGATAGATAGATAGATGATAGAGATAGATAGATAGATAGATAGATAGATAGATAGATAGATAGATAGATAGATAGATAGATAGATAGATAGATAGATAGATAGATAGATAGATAGAGATAGATGATAGATAGATAGATAGATAGATAGATAGATAGATAGATAGATAGATAGATAGATAGATAGATAGATATACAGACAGATATAGATAGATAGATGATAAACAGATAGGTAATAGTATCTCTGTGAGTCAGGCAAAAGTGCCAAAAACCACCCTGTCCTCAGTTTCCTTCTCTTATCTTCCTTGTCATAGCTGATGAGGGCCAAGCAGCCACATCCCCCATGATGCTCAGCTTGAATCAATGACAGAGAACACGGAACAAGGTTTGCACAGCGCAGTTCCAGGGGAGGCCATGTAGTTGCCCCTAACAAGACACTTCGAAACAGCAAGCACTGAGCAATGTAGTCTAGTATCCTCTCGATGGTGTCTGAAAGCCTGTATTGAAGATATGCTGTATGAAACACACAGAATAAACTGTAAAGCTGCAGCTCAGAGATGGGACTTTAATGAAGGAAAGGGAAAGTCGCGACTACTTTAAATGATTCGGACTTATCTTCACTTCCAATAAACCCCAGATGATTTTTCTTACCAAAAGAAAAGCAGCCCATAGATTTCTAGACTGAGAAGCCTTTCTCCCACATAACACATATATACAATATAGGTGACTTCTTTCTCTTTAAAAATGTTATCAAAATGTGTCTAGCTCTCCAGGATTATATGTAGAGCCAAGGTTATGAATATGTATAAATGCAGATGCTCTATTGAATGTTTTTTATCTCATTTGTATTTCTGAAGATGTATACGATAACCTTTGTGTCTTTCAAAAACATCTTCCTACACCTCAGGGAGCAAATTACCTCTATTTTCATTTCCTTTAGAGTTAGATCATTTTATAATTAAGAATGTATTGAAGCAGATTCTCCCACGTGTAAGCTACTCCCTGGGGAGTAATTTATGCAAAGAGAACCTCTGACTTAATATCATATAAGGCAAAAACTATTCAATGGCTACCTGGGATTATTTTAGTCATTTATAGTAACTATAAATAACCCACTGTTTGAAATGTTATTGTCAAACTGAAATCCATAGTCCAAATTAAGTCATAGTCTGATTCACTGAATTATTTTTAAAATATCTTTAACAAAGCTACAATAATTTGTCAAACTATGCTTATTTTCCAAAATCATTAAGGAAAAAAATCATTTAATGGGTATAGTGATGATGATGATGATGATGAGGAGGAGGAGGAGGAGGAGGAGGAGGACAATACAATTATGACATTCTCCAGGAAATACCCATTTTATCCTCACAATTCTAGGAAGTTTGCTGATGAATATTATATTTATAAGTGACCAAAAAGTTCAAAGATTTTCTCTTAACTATGACCTAAATAATAGATTAAGGAGAGCAACCTAGGCAGTCAAATACGAGTAAGGCCATACCTCCTATTTCACCATCCCAACATCATGAAACCACTGCAGTCATATAGGCATACCCAGTTCCCTTCCTTCATTTCTTTATCTTACAAAGAGAGAAAGAGAGAGAGAGAGAGAGAGAGAGAGAGAGAGAGAGAGAGAGAGAGAATTCAAATTTCTGTAGCTTACTTTAAAATAACTTCATGTGTTACCCTAAGGCTAAGTACTATATTTGTTATGTAAAGTAATAACAAAGATGGTAATGTTTTACCCTTATTTGTTCTGTGTATCTGAAAGTAGGAAATGATAGTAGCGTACACAAGTGTCAGCTTTATGTACAAAGCATTTTGAAGGATATTTTGCATAATTATTTTAAATTAGGAAAGGAAATAGCAGATCTTTCCAGCGTGAATCGTTTTAACAACTCTTTAGCGGACTATCAGACACAGGAATTCCTGCATTCTAAATAACCTACGTGACGACACAAGTGTCCCTCCAAGGCTTTATACATTCAGGTGCCTGTGAGACACCACATACACATCACATCACACACACACACACACACACACACAAATGCTCCTGCTTCTGTTCCAACTCCAAACCTAGCTCTCACGCACGCTAAACAAGCGCTCTAGCACCCAGCCACATCCTCAGCTTCAAGATCATCATCTCAGTCCTGTCGTTGTGGCCCTTCCAATTCTTCATCCGTTTCTCTTTGACTTATCTTTCAGCTTTTAATCTAACTTCTGCCTCTGGACCATTTTCATACTTGCTTGTTCACGTCCCCTTGTCCTACAGCTAAGGCCTCCCATTGTGCCATTGCCTAAGTCCTGTGTCCGGACCTTCCGTTGGTCTTCTGGTTTCCTCTGGTTAGCCTGACAAGCTCTAGGGTGGTCTCTTCACATCTCATGGAGACGTTGGTTTAGGGGGTTGGATTTAGGATTTCTCTCACATTGTGCAAGCTATCTAACATGAAGCTACAGCCAACCTTGTTTTCCTCTTATTCGTCTCCATTTTATCCATTCCTCCTGGCACACAGGATCAGTTGAAAACCCTCCTGCCTGACTCCTGCAGCCCCAAAGTCTTGTGTCGCACTCCTGTGTAACCACATAACCCAAATTTCCCTTAAAGCCCATTGCTCCGTGTGATAGTCAGCCACAGTCATACCAGACCTCTGACCTGTTTTCACTCCATGTCGCTTGCCTTTCTTTGCAGTCTAACCAAATTCCACACGATCTGTAACATGATCTGCCTTCCCAATTAGAGCTGCGCTGATGTGGAGAGGGTGGAATGTGGAGGGTCCGGTGCTAATTACCTTACCTTAGGCTCCTGGATAGCCATTCTTTTCCCACCGCTGTGTCAGAACTAACATCCTATGACTAATAGATTAAAACTCTTTCAGAATCCACTAAGATAGCAGACCATTAGGTCCTCCAGCCCAAAAGCTCAGAATGTCATCGGACAGCATCTGAGACCTATAGAAAAGCTTCCCCATCTTGCTGTGGCCACCTCTCTGATGTACCCATCATGAATTTCAAACTTGCCCTGATTTGTTACTTCCTTTGTTCTGTAAAACTATAAAACTTTAGGAAACTCTTTCCACACTTCAACATGGAATTTGGGATAACCTAAATCTGACCTGGGCCATGGTCACTTAGATGAGCTCCAAAATAAGCTATCTTTTATACTCTTTTCTTAAAAGTGAATCTCTTCATCCCCAGTAGAATTAAATACATGTTAACTTCCTATACAACCTTTTTCTGATTTATTCATTATTAACTTTTTTATTAATGAGACTATCAAAATCATTACCATATCTTCTCCTGAGTCATCATGTCTCCATATCCTTACAGACATTTAAAGCATGCTCAGTTAATGTTTTCGTAAATGGTATTTTTACAGAGAAGACCAATCCGTCTAACCACACAACATGTAAGGTCACCAGATGCCAACATTCCAGTTTTGCTTTGTTTAGTTAGTTAAAACATTGAGATAAGGTCATGCGAAAACTCCTAGTGACTTCCTATTTCAAACGTAAAATCAATGTAAAGGTATGAGTTCACAGGATTTTTCTGTCATATTATTTTAAGGAAGACAAGTTTTAAAAGGAAAAAAAACAATAAAAAAAAGAGAAAATATCTGGTCTCTAAACATGCATGTGTAGGGGTGTGTGTGTGTGTGTGTGTGTGTGTGTGTGTGTGTGTGTGTTCAATTCAGTTTGAAAAAGCAAAGAGTGATAAATGGATGTCTTTTCCTAAGAGGAATTTTCAACATGTGGGTTGAACAACCCTTCCATACAGCTCCTCTAAGACCATCTGAAAACTCAGATATTTACATTACAATTCATAATAGTGATAAAATTATAATTATGAAGTAACAAGGAAAATAGTTTTATGGTTGGGGGTCACCACATCATGAGGAACTGTATTAAAGGGTTGCAGAATCAGGAAAGCTGAGACCCACTGTCTTAGAAGAAGGCTAGGAAGACCATTCAAATGGTAATTGATACCCCAGGCCATTACTGTCACCCAGCGTCCTGCAACTGTCAGCACCTCACACAAACATCCTGGCTAGAACAGGTAAGAGCCAGAGCAAACACAGAAATAACAAAAATAAAAGAAGGTGATTATGGACGTTCAGCATGTCTTCTCTTGCTCTTTCAGCACAAATTGAAGTGATACCATGCAAAATTTGTGGCGACAAATCCTCCGGGATCCACTACGGCGTCATCACGTGTGAAGGCTGCAAGGTAGGGATTTCCACGTTGTGGTGGTGTGCCAAGGTTTTCAAGAAGACACACTGAGGGATATGTGTGCCAGCTGCTGACACTGGCTGAAGAGATGCCTCATAAGCTAAGAACCCTCATTGCTCTTCCAGAGGACCCAAGTTCATTTCCCAGAACCCACAGAGTAGTCAAAACCATCTGTAACTCTACTTCAAGGGTATCTGAGGTTCTCTTCTGATCTCGTTGAGCACCATATATACATGGTACTCAGACATACATGCAGACAAAAATACTCATACACTTCAAGTATGAAAATAGTAATAAAAAGTTTGAAATGCTGGAAGCATTGAATGTTAGATGTGGATTCTAGAACAGTTGAAGTTCATCCTCACCCAAATCTTAATTTTTTCAATGGGTTCCTGAAGTATAAACAAAATCTTATTTGACATACACCAGTGATACAGGTATGAAAAAGAAACTGGCCAAGAGCACAAGACTTTTTTACATTCTGTCCAGTGTTCCCTTGGAGAGAATCCATCAACCCAATGATAAATTCTTCCTATGAGTAAGAAAGGGGTTTGGAACACACCGGACTAAGGGAATAGCAGTTACCACAGTCCTAACCTGAGATAATCAAAATTTGAAAATGAAGAGCAGGGTTTTTAAAGTAATCTGAAAGAGAGAAAGAGTGAGAATAGCAAAGGGCACTCAAAAACAGTTCCATAATGAGTTTTAAAGGGCTGGGTATAACCAAAACAAAACTCAGGAGCCATGTGCAGGAGGTATGCTAGATGCTGGCAATGTCATTGGCAATATGCAGGCAAGGTGAGTCATTTATTTGAATTCAGCAAACTGACAAAGATGTGGCGTAGTCATAGACTCTAGAATTCAAGCACAGTCTTAGGGTGACTTTTCAATATAAACAGGATAAAACAGATAATGATGGCCAAGGCAGCACTGCTCTTCGGAAATTGATGGTGCCTTCACAAGCCTCACAAATGAAACGCTTAAGATTAGAAAAGTAGAGGATAAAATAAAAAAGGTAAAAATAATATAAGAAAATAAAACTCAACATAGTTGAATGGAGACGAGCAGTGCTGTCCTTAGGCAGAGCTAAGAAAAGGTCCTTTATTCTATCCCTCTATAAAGCCAGAATGAAGAATTGTGTCACCCACTATCATGCCATTTATTATTCCATCAATAAGAAACAATAAAGCAAATAAGAAACTGACTGTTGCTGTGACCCTTCATAAGTAAGCTATTTCTCCGGGCAGGAGGACAAACAGTTTTTGTCATCAGCATTAGTAAGTTTGTCATGAGAACTCTCTCCGATGAAGGCATTTCTACAGGTTTGCTCTGCAGGCTCAAGAGCCCTAGTCTAGCTGACAACCAACATATCCACTTACGTTGTTTGTATATGAATGCTGCCTGGTCATTATTTCATTACATAACACATTTGGGAAAATGTCAGGGAATTCAAACTACAGAGATACATTCATTTTAAAAAGCAGTTTTGACCCATAAGCTCTTAAATATTGGATAAGCATAACCCAACAAGTCAAAGGCAGGAACAAGAGATTAGGCTGCTGTCATCTTTTCAATCCGCCGTCAAATAAATTATGCTGTCACTAATAAGCATATTCTGAGGTTTTTGTCAAACTGGCTATACATCACATGACTGTTATTTATTTCATTGAAAACCCCACATGTATAAATATGCTACAAGTTTCCCCAGTGGAAATCCCATTCAGAATCAGCTGTCAGTGTCAACAGATTCAGCTATAACTCTTGGAGTGTTTGTACTAATGCCCGGGAGTCAACATGCGCGACCGTTTGAAGCATCAATTCAGCTCACAAACTTCTTCAGTTCCTATTCATTCAGTTAAAACGTGGAACAGAATCTATTTTTCATGCCAAAAATCTCATTTGCAATAATGAGCAACAGATAAGCAAGAAATGACTCATAATTAATGTCAAATTGACTGTAAATTAGGGCTTGTGGCTGTGACTTCAGAACATCTTCTCTGCCAACTCTTCTACTAAGTGGCACCCCAGTATCCAAAGATAAAATCCATGCCATTCTTCCTTAAGGTGTACATTCCAAGGCATTGCTAGACAGCACCAGGACACTTCCATAATGCTTCCTCACAGCTTTCTTGGTATAGAAAACAGGCATTACAGCCCCTGGGGACTTAGGTGTGTTCTAGAATCCAACCAAACTGAATTCATGGTGCCCTATTGTGCAATCACTAGTGTAGTGAACAAACACCACAGATGCAGAGGTGAATGTAGTCCTCCTTGTGTGGATCTGTGCTCAAGCCAGAAAACCAATTTAGAATCTATCTCCAAGGGGTCCTTGGTCATACAGTCATTCTATGGTTCCTTTTGGTCACCGTGCCATGCCATACCATAGATAAGGATGGCATACTAAGCCATACTGAAACCCAAGGCAAAACCAAAATCTAGTATCAATCCTGTCTTTCTTTAAACTGTTAAGAATTTGCACGCTGATATTGATATTTAACACTTTATTAAAACATTCTCTTTTCCTAATTGCCTTGATTTTTAGTGAACTGTAAATTTCATATCCACGTTGGTCTTCTGGCCTGCTTTATTTATGCAGCCCTGCTCCATTCTCCTGAGGAAACACAGGTGTTTGAAGGAACTTAGGGGCTCTATTTCAGGCCTCTTAAAGGTTTTTTACTTCCAAAGGGTAAAACTGAGAGCTATCTTTTCCCTGTGCTCCTTCATAATACTTCTGTTTAGACCATCATTTTGCTGGCGGCACTTTTCACTTGCACTGTCTCGCTGTAGGCATTGTGAGAACAGTGACTGGGGAAACTGATCATCTGGGGGAATTAACAGGGAACTATAACTTTCATGTCTCTGGGGAAAATGCTTATTTTCATTGTTATATTTTTTTGTAACGAAAGAATTAAAAAAATAGCAATAAACCCAGTTAAAGATTGTAAGGAGCAGTGTCCAGTCGGTTATAGTTTTTCTGCACCAGAAGAATTTGAACCTAACTCAAGTAAGAACTCTCACATCCTATAACCTAAAGGCAGGCATTCATTTATTACCTGATTTATATGGAAGAAGAAGTTGTATTTAGAGTTTCTTGGACTCAAACTGTGATTTATGATAAGATACACCATGTGTTTCGAAAACAACTTTCTGCCCATGTGATAGTGCATAATCCCAGCATTTTGGAGGAAGAGGCAAGGCAGAGATATCTCTGTGAGTTCAAAACCAACCTGATACACAAAGCCAGTTTTAGGGCAGCCAAAGTTGCGTGGTGAAACTTTACCTCAAAAAAAAAAAAATAATAATTGATACTTTCTGGACAATTTGACTTTTTTTTTCAGATTTGGAAAATTACATTTTAGAATGTGGGACAAAAATGGATCTAACCCTGAGCCTACATTCCTTGATGCTGTGCCTCCTACCAAGACCCAGAGCCTTAGTTCAAGCCCAGGCCCATGTCCCCATCAAATTTTGTCCTCCTAGGTTTAGCAGCAACATGCCTCTTTGATGCTCTTTTTCTGTTGTTCCTTTGGGGCAAAACCTTCATCTCTTCAAAGAAATTCTTTCAGTAAACATTGAATACTTGAATGAATGAATGAATGAATGAATGAATGCATGAACTGAAGAAAGATACTGCCACGTGTCCATAAATATGCACATATCTTCTGCTCAGAACCATCTATAAGTGCTCCAAGAAGCAGTCAAAACTTTTGAAGGATTCAGCCCAGCTGTACTTGGTGTAGAAAGCCTTTCAGTGTATATGCTAATGTTGCCCTTTCTGAGTCTCCTGCCCTCGCTTTCTCTTTTCCTCTCTAGGGATTCTTCAGGAGGAGCCAGCAGAACAATGCCTCTTACTCCTGCCCAAGGCAGAGAAACTGTTTAATTGACAGAACCAACAGGAACCGCTGCCAACACTGCAGACTGCAGAAGTGTCTTGCCCTAGGAATGTCGAGAGATGGTAAGCCTCTGCCTTCCTGTTTCTTAGAGGTTTCAGATGGATGTTTGGCTAGAGGCTATTCAAGCCACTGAAAGAGGTTTTAACTCAGGGAATTGGGAATATGAAGAAAAGAGAAGCAGAGTGCTGGTTGTGAATTAAGAAGTAAAGTGGGGACATAATCAAATACAGAATTGCCTGAGAAATAAGAAGAGAAAGGACGGTGGTGGGGATTTGCAGAGCAGCCTACGCTATCTAGGTGAAGTGAAGTCTAGGTGAGGATAGATATTAAATGGCTACCTGGCCCACATTTCCTGGGAAAGAAAGCTTTCCTGGGAGGTAAGACTTTTAGGACTAAAGTCAGAAAGCTGTAGGTGAAGGAAGAGAAACCATTCTTCTGCCAGAACAATCTGACGTACACAAGTGTATGGAGATACTAGGAAAAGAACATGTCTCCATGGAAGGGAGGCAGTTCACTGGCTGTTCATAGATACCCAGTGAGAGACCTGACTATTCTGAGCCATGATGACAAGTGCAGATGCATTCGGGGTCCTGTGTTTCCACTCAGATGATAGAGCGTGTGTTCCTCCTCCACACACAACCAATTGCTTAGATTCATGATACAAGGTGAAAAGTTCAAGCATGGCAAATAAAGAATTCTGCTGCTTTTTTCCATTTTTGGTCATTCATGCACATCCTTATACTATGAACATGGGCTCCAGCTTTCTTGTAGCCCTAGAGTGTGTTATAAACAGCCTAGTATCCTGAACCAATCCCATTAGCATCAGGGCTGATGGAGTCTTACCTGTCCCAGGACGTGATGGCAGCATATGGCACTGAATAACCCTCACGTTCTGCAGCTAAGGTTTTTCACTTCGTCCAATTAGACCTTGGGAATGAATGATGCAGCATTAACCTCCGCTGTTTAACTATCCTTCCTATCTACTGACGCAGAAACCCCTGACTCAGTGCTTTAGCAGCAGTGCAGAGCCAGGGTAAGATGTGCTCATATCTCCCTCAGTGATACAGTAGTATCTTCACTTTGGTAAATGCATTAGCTGTCTGCCAGTTATGGCTGGCTCTCGCCTCACCTCATCTGGTCACTGGAACATCATGGCTGCTGGTAAAAAATGCCTTACCATTCACACCATTGGCTTCCTAGCCCTGGAGCAGGTATCTTGAATCTTGCCCTTCCTGGTGTATATTCCCTTTGTTTGTTTGGTATTTTGGTTGCTTGCTTTTGAAACAGAGTCCCAGTCTATTTTCCTAGCTGTCTTTGGACTCACTGTGTAGACAAGGATGGTCTTCCTGCCTTGGGCTAGGATTATAAATGCGTGCCCATGCCTGGCTTCTGTTTTTCTATTAACTGGACTCTACAAATCAATCTTCAGCATAAGTATTTGTAAAGAAATGCTTAATATCAACATGAAGATATTAGACCACACACCCCCAAAAGTAAACAGCCTAAAATTTACAATGCAAAAATTTAGAAGGTGAAAAATTAATTTAATTTATAGTTTTTAAGTATAGAACGTATGTTCTCATAGATGAAAACCCCTATGAAAACACTGGTGATGCCCTGTGCACAGACAAGCTTCGCAGGAAAATGTTCTCTATTCAGAACTGGGCCAGGTGACACATATCACTAAATGATTTAACTTTCAACTATAAGTCAACATTCGAGACTTTAGACACACTTCTTCGTTGAAAATGTTCAGTAGTCACTGACATACTACCATGGAAGAAGCTACATTCTACATCTAGAGTTTGGCTAAGGACTGACACGAGAGAGAACTTAAAATGAGTCGAATGAGTCAGACTTCTCATACAAAGTTTGGATCCCTAAAGGTGTTGGCTCCTCTCCAGTGCTAAAAGAGTTAAACCAGGACCAGTTTAACTAGCGCAAAGCAGGTAGAAACCTGGAGACATGGAGACTTAGAGACAGTAAGATAAGACACTACCATTTCCAGATGAGCCCAGAGTCACAGGTGATGCTTACATAGCTGGAGTCAAAAAACACCTGCTCAACTCTCCTGCAGCTGTCTTCGATGGAGCAATGACTTTTAATTTCTAGTCACCCTGAAACCTTCTGTTGTACTTAGACTCCCACACCATAAACAAAAGTGACGTGATTTCTGAGCCTCCTACACAGAAGTGTGCTTTGTATGTACTGGGTATTGATGTTGTCACCCTGAGTATGTGTGGATCAGTTGCAAGGTGTACAATCTCATGCTGGTTCTCTTAAGCCATGGTAGTTTCGCAAGAAGCTGTCTCTAGACTGAAACGAATGTCATTAGCAGAAGAAATCAGGTTTGTAAGAGACAAACGGCTAAAATAGGTGCTGTGCTCACCCACGAGGAGTGATGAAAAGCATGCAAATGCTTGAAAATATAACCATAGATGGCCTTTGTTAAAGTGGAACTTTGAATACATCAAGGAGTCTGCAGATAATAGCCAGGAAATGTTTCTATGCCGGAGAAGTTCAGTTGGTGTATTTTCGTGGTGTACTGTACATCTTCCGCTCCGGAGTAGACGGCCAGCTTTATTGCAGGAGAGGAGATAAAACTGAAACACTTTTCTGAAATAAATGAAAAACTTGTGCTGGAGTAGTTCTGTAGTCATTGTCTGTGAAAGGCTTTGATTTAAGACAAAGCCTGCGAATTCCAAGCTGTGGCCTCTTTAAGTTGCCTCTTACTAGCTATTCCAATTGCTCTGTCACCTGACAAGCCAGCCCCGTGCAACAGATGTACATTGCTCTGTTGAGTCCTCAGACGATTACAGCGGAGCCCTTGGCAACATCCTTTTCCAGCATCATTAGCTCTGATTACAAGGACTATGGTCAACAGCACATGGAGGCGTGCTTTGGAGGCAGGGCAGTCTGTGACCCTGCTGATGGTAGATGGCCTTGCTTGGGCGATAGAAGAGGCCTGAGTCAGCTTCGCATATCCTATTGTTCAGCAATCTAGCTCAGGCATGCCCTTGCGTGGTGAGGTGCCCAGTCAAACAGGCCCTTTTCAAGTCTCTGCTTATAACACATTTGTCAATAACCCATTGACCTAGGCAGTTCATGTGCCTGGGAGTCCAGGGCTGGGCATCACGCTGGCACAGAATAAGGGGGAATTGGGAATAGGTATGGAGAATGTGAACGGGTGCAAGGAAAGGGAATCAGGGTTATCAATACAATCACTCTACCTCAAAGTTCATAGACTTGAAGGTTAAATGGCAAGTATTTTAAAGGCAGTTCTGATGCCATGAAGAAAACTGGCTCACTCTTTATTTTTAATTCCTAAGATTTAAACCTGTGAATGCACACTATTCTATAAAATTACTGCAAAATTTTAATCTTATGTGATAGAGTTCATTCTTGTATAGAGGAGACTAGAGCTGTCCTTAGAGCCACCAAAGCTGACGTAAATGCATATGCAAAGTCAGCAACAGAGAAGGTGAATACCACTTTCTTGGGACACAGTCCTCCTGAGTCAACGTTCGATATTATTTGTAATGACATAACATAAAAGCACGAGGAAAAGTTTCCCTAACCATTCGGTAGACTTCTGCTGTCTGTGGTCTAGCTGAAATGCCACTACACTCAAAAAGAGAAAAAAAATCCGAGAAGAAACAGGGTGTAAGGACAACAGTGTCTACACAGCGAGTTAAATGCAACGCAAGGGTCTAAACCAATTCTAGACCCCGGAAAAGTGACAACCGAGAGGGCAAAAGGCATTTGCTGGTAGTGACTTAGATTGTTTCTCTTCATTGAGAAAAACTACAGGATAACTACCGCTTCATCTTCCTATTTAGGCAGCATTGAAAAGCAAGAGTTCAGGAATTTTCTTCTAGAAAGATTAAGGAGTAAGAAGGAAGAGGAAGAGACTGGGGGAGTTCAAGTCCAGCCAGTCACAGCCTCAATCTGGCAGGCAAGAAGAGAGAGAACATGCCACTCTACCTAGAAATATCTAAACACTCTGTCACCCAGCACACCCTACTATTGAGGACTTAATCACACAGCCACACTGCTCAGAAATTGGGGCTGGGAAGTGTGGCCTCCATTTTGAACAATCCATACTCAGATAAGATTTGATAGCATCATTCCCAGCGCAAGAGGTAGAGGAATGTGGATAGATGTTATAGGGAGTGAAGGGAAGCATCTTCGCAATGCAGGCCTCCCCTATGGACCCTCTGAGCTGAGAGCCTGCAAGTACTTCCTGTGTGTCGAGGTTTTTAGAAAGAACTCCAACACTAATGAGTGAATCTTTATCTGTTTCTACACTTGTCTCCCTCCTTTCTACACCCTCTGAGGTCCTGACATCAACCAAACATGAGGAAATTGGCACCACCACCAAAGGAAAAAAAATCAGAAACTCAGATGAGCAGAATGCAAAAAGACTTTTAGCAGTTTAGCATGCTAAAAGAAAGGTTGACGGCTTGTGAGGAAGAAGTCACTATCCATATCAGTTAGGGAGGTTGTGTTCCACAAATCAGAAAGCTGTGCATACAAAGGTGAAAGCCTTTTTATATAACTCCCAGACACTTGCAGAGCCTCTCCCTTGGTTTCCATTAAAATGCCTGAGGATTTGGTTGCAAGAAAGGGGCAGAATAAACCTTCGAGCTGGGATAATGAGGAAAGTCGCTCTTGCTGGATCACTTGCCCTGAGTGCATACAAATACCGCCATCCAAAGCTTCTTATCATTTGCTCCAAAATCCAAAATGGCAGCAACTGATGAGGTTTTAACACCACCTGCATCCTTGTTCTTACCAATAAAAGATGTCCCAAGCTGAAACAACGAGTTTCTTTCCAAGGGCCGGGCAGTCCTAATGATAGGGAAGAAAGTCAATATTGATGACAGAGGCCATTTTAATAGCAGGAAACCTTTGCTAGTCTCATAAGGTTCATTATTTTGGTTTTGTATATGGTATCCACAAATGGAGAGAGAGAGAGAGAGGGAGAGAGAGAGAGAGAGAGAGAGAGAGAGAGAGAGAGAGAGAGAGAGAGGTGAATACAGCTTCAATGTCATGGCAGTGACAAACAATACACATTTTTACATTTCTTCCTAGCTTATTGTTACTATTTGGATACTGAATGTCCCCCTAAGGGACCCATTAAAGAGTATGGAACCCAGGTTGACATTGCTGAGAGGCTTTAGGACCTTTAGAGGGTGGGGCCTTGAGAGAAGCCTTAGGTCATTAGGGAGCGCCCCTCTGAAGGAAACACTGGGACCTCAGCCCCTTCCTTTTCCTCTCTTTTGCTTGCTTGGGTTGAATTGCTCTACCACACATTGTCTAGCATAGTATCCTGCACTGCCACTGGCACAAAAGCCATTAATACTGTGAGCCACAAAGAAACCTTCTCTACTTTTAACCTGATCATCTCAATTATCAGTTACAGTGGCAGAAAGCTGGGCAACACACTGGACAACAAAGCGATGCAAACCAACACACCCTCCAAATACAATGTTTCCCTAAATGCAAAATGTAAGAGTGAAACCTCGATTTGCAGCCATGAGGATTTGCCTATATGATACTTAAGGGATAACCACCCAGGTCCCTTAGAGTGAAATGGCTAAGGTAATGATAACGACACTGCTGTCTTTTGCTCTTCTCTCTATCCTAGCTGTAAAGTTCGGAAGAATGTCCAAGAAGCAGCGTGACAGCCTGTATGCTGAGGTGCAGAAGCACCAGCAACGGCTGCAGGAGCAGCGGCAACAGCAGAGTGGGGAGGCAGAGGCCCTTGCCAGGGTGTACAGCAGCAGCATCAGTAACGGTCTCAGCAACCTGAACACCGAGCCCGGCGGCACCTACGCCAACGGGCACGTCATTGACTTGCCGAAATCCGAAGGATATTACAACATAGATTCTGGTCAGCCGTCTCCCGATCAATCAGGACTGGACATGACTGGAATCAAACAGATAAAGCAAGAACCTATCTATGACCTCACATCCGTACCCAACTTGTTTACCTATAGCTCTTTCAACAATGGGCAGTTAGCTCCTGGGATAACAATGACTGAGATCGGTAAGTCTGAGTCTTCTCTGAGTTTTATTTCTGAAGGTTTCCCCTTAAAGCTGCCCTAGTCCTGCTTAAGAAAGGCATCTTCACAGCCTTAAATGAACTGATGCATACCTTGTTTCTACTGAGAAAATGAAATTAGTTTATACTCTAACAACTGTCCCAATCCCCTTGCCCCATAAGAGTTGAGTGAAGGAAGAAGGAAGAAATAAGAAAGATGCAATCTATAAGGAGAGAATTGATGCTCTCTGGTGAATTTGGATTCTTATAGAGAGAAAAATATTGTTGGTGGGAGCAAGGATATTTCCTAGCTTTCCAAAGCAATGTTATTTAAGAGAAGGGGACAGAGTATGCAGTAATACAGTAAGTGGTTCTCAAAGATTGCTGTAGGTGCACCCTAAGCACAAAGAACCCCAGCTTTTCACTTTATATGGTACGGCAGGAAGTCCAGAAAAAAGCTAAGGGTTTTTTCAAGTCTAATTCAGGAATTTGACATGGGTATTTGAGGGAGAGCATTCACACACAGGAATTTGAGTTTACACCCCAGATTCCATGTTTTTAAAAACTTGGTACCCCACTTAATATCTCAGCACTGAGGAGCTAGGCAAGGCAGACTCCTGGGCTTGTTGGCCAGCCTAGGTTATTTGAGATCTTGGCCAGAAAGAGAGCCTGTCTCAAAATAACAAAGTGGACAACTCCTGAGAAGCAACAGCCAAGGTTATCCCACACGCCTGTCCACACAAGTGTGGACATGCATGCACGCACATGAATTCTACAGGGGATTCTGAATCATAGCAATAATGACTATGGTCTTGAAGGCTATGCAATACAGAGTAACAAGTTACTCCTGGACAGCTTTCACCTATGATGACTTTTGACCTCTTAGGGCATGATCTCAGAAGTGTCCCCATCTCAGGCAAGCCCCCTTCCGGTCTACCGTAATTTTGTTCATCCTGTTAAAAACTCCACAGTCTAAGGAATGTTGAGTGGGTTAATCTCATTAAGGAACTGCCAGAAGAACAGTAACAAACTCCCGTAATACAATTCTCTCCCAGGTAGCAGAGCTACATGCCCACCTCACCATAGAAAAGTTAGAGCAAAAGCAGGAGTGACTGCCACCAGGCTAAGAGGCACGCAACCTGAGTTCAAATCCTGGCTCTGTGGATTTTAATGTAGAGTACAGCAAACTCCTTGATCTCAGTTCTTTAATCTTTGAACAGGACAAAGCAGGGTTTTAGGTCACAGGAATATCATAAGAAGGACATCACTAGACAAGGACCCACTAAGTCTCCGCTATAGTTACCTTTGTAAGCCCTATGCTTAGCTGCCATCAAATAAGTATCATTTTCATTTGGATTTGCTGTGAACATACAGTGAAATCTATGGCTGTGTTCTAGGCTGCATATGACGTGTGTTTGAGGAATGAAACAATGCCACACAATGATGAACCTGAGATATTATTTCTGTTTTCCAGTGGCTCATCATGTGACAGAAAATTAAGTTGTTGATATCCCAACCAAGAGACACCAATAGCTGGACTCTGATTGGTCCACTACATTGTTATCTTTACCCATGTCCTTGTTGTATCAGAGATACTTTGTAAACATTTCTATTTCATCAAAGTCTAAAAAGCAAAAACAAAAATAATGCTATTTTACTGCAGAAATAGGGACTTATAGAAGCCTAGGGGCAACTCACTGCTTCAGAAGGGGCCCATGGTAACTCTGTGAAAGAACCCAGCATCCACTTCAGGAAGTCTGAGTCCAGGGACTTGTGCTCGCCTATTTACCTGCTGCTTACTGCATTCACAACCCACAGGGCGTTTGTCTGCAGAGGCCCCCACTCTTTCTAAAGGGGTGTGTCAGAACAAAGTATGATACCACTTAATATGCAAGTTCTCGAGTGTAGGATTGGGATGGAACATACATTTAATTCCTAATGAAATTAAAACTGGGAAATACTTAGCAATCTTTGGCCTCATATGCAAAAGGGACACTTTCACGGTTTATTTATGACTTATCATCAATAGAAATTATGGTAAGAATGCTGCAGACAAAACCATTGGCTCTGGGTTCCTGTGGGCAAGCACTTCCCTTTCTGGCCCTCAGCCTATTTTCCTATGATCTGATAGAAGAGAACCAGATAGCTGCACATCACATCTCATCAGGGCTTCCCGCAGAGACTCTGACACCCAAAGAGAACTTTTCATAATTATTTCAAGACATCACTAGTCTGTACGGATCTCTACATGTGCTCTAAATTCTCATCAGACTTTAAGGGGGAAATTAGAAGTGTCCTATGAGTACTCTCAATTGTAACAGACTCTTAAACCTAAATATTGGCTCTGCTCAGATTTTGTTAAAACAGCAATGCCACCTAGTGGACACAAACCCATTCCATGTGTATGGATCTAGGTGTGTGGGGTTGCAAGGCCACAGCACGGTGACGGATGCCTTGTTTTAATGAGCTATCTAAAACTTGCCATCCATGTCACTACAACACTGAGTCCATACGAGCATCACTGTGCAAGAAGGCAGCAGAGAACGGTGATGTACTCTGGTTCACTCAAGCTGCGATCTTTTATTTTATGTCTATGAGTCTTAGCTCCAAACCTGGACTAATAATAGTCATTTATCTTATGTCAGGGGGAGAAATGAGTAGATATTTATAACTCTGAAGCTATTAATTTCCATTTCTAAGAATTATCATTATCATGGTAAAATCAATATTGTGATTATTACATAATATCCCTAGCTATTATAGGCAGTACAATCTCCTTTGGTTAAGTACCCATTGTGTTAAATGATACTCTACTTTTAATTTTTTAAGAAGTCTTGGCTTGACTGATGAATGACTGTATACCCATTTTATAGGAGAAAACATTGAGGCTAGATGTCAGATTCTTAGTAAAACCAGAGGACAAATTTGAGCCCAGGTCCAAGTACTCAAAAGTCATTCTTTTAGACCTTATAGTGTAATTTCTCCTGTTAAGCGACTAACCACTCAGAAGCTCATTGGCACTGCTTGGCACTTGATGCCGCTGGCATCTTTCTAGGTGACATTACATAAAGTTCACAGGGTTTTCTGCTGACCTTTTGACTTGACTTGATCATTAGACATATGAACCACTTGGTGGGTGGCATGTTGTCGCTGAAAAAGTCCTGTACAGACAAAAGAGAAAATCCGAGCTTAGCCACAGTTTAAATGGTGAATCTAAGACTCTGGGTCACTAAGACATTCCTGAGCATCACTCATGGCGGCTGGTTCTGACTGCTCCCTCTGGTTTCTGAGAGGGTAAGGAACATGTAGTCCCACCATTATGCTGAAAGCAGTCCTTATGAATAGATCTTTCTTTCAAACCAGGCTTTAGATGAGCCTGTGTTCAATAAGGCCCCACAGCTTTGAAATTTTGGGTAAATACTCATTTATGAACTACAGCTTAACATTTCAAACAACTGCATATAAATCATCAAGTCAATTATACATGTTATTAAAGTCAGGAATGAGCCCAAATCAAACACACCTTTCACCAGAGGTGCCCGAGGAACTCACACTTCCTGAAATAAGAATCCTGATGATAACGGCTTCTATGGGGGAAAAAATGTGAAATCTTTCCACACGTTTCAGTCAGAAGGAGTCTCACCCCTGCTTCAGGTCACCTGTGAGAAAGCCTCTAGTTGAGGTTAAGGGTCAGAAATTCTTGCTTTCTGAGGTACAGAGTTCGTTAACCAGTAAAGCTCAATTCTAACTTAAACAACTGATTTTTGCTACCATTGACTTCTGGGCATGCTTTGAGGAATTTCTTTTTTTTGCAATATTGCAGCCACCGGAAATAAGCAAAACTTAGAGTCTATTCTCATCATCTAAATGATAGATGTCAAAAGAAATAACTACAATTTGGAATAGAATAGACTGGCCATTAGCAGCAAGACACCAGCCTAGCAGGCATAAGACCCTTTGTTCAATCCCAGTATGCTAAACCAAGTAAGTTATTTGTTTAAGCTGTCGTGGAACCTAAGTCCTAAATGATCCAGGACATGAAGGTATGGGAGATGGTGAATATCAGATACTCAGACCTCTTCTTATTTTCTTATTAGGAAACTTTTTAGTCTCAGAATTTTGAGGCTGAAAAGCAAAATACAGTTAAGAGAACAGAAACAACAAAGAATATTTCAAAAATCTATCTCTGGGCTTTTCAAACTCCCAGGAGAAGAAGAAACCATGAAATAAGAAGAGGCTGGAAGTCAACCACAAATTAATATTTAGGCCTCAGTATTGACAGGGCCTGGCTGGGAATTTACTTCAAACTGGTGTGATGGATGTCTTATGTCTCCGGGAATAAAATTTTGTGTGGCTGGTGATAGAGAAGAATAGCTAGGCAAAGGATTCTCAGCAAGTGAGCAGAAAAAAATCAAAACGGAACCACTGGTTTTTCGCTTACCACCACAGTTCTCCAATGCTCGGGGGATGCTACAGGGATTATACTCTAAAAAAAGCTCATTTAAGATGAAAGATGATTGACAAGGTATCTAGAAGGTTCCAGACAAGACAATTTTAAGGAGCCAAAGGTTTTTAAAAGGCAAAAGAAAGAAGAATGAATGTGTATATACATATATATATATAATGCATGTGAATATATATGCACATATGTACTTAGACTAGTACAATGCTGAGGCAGAGGGTGCCTTCCACACCTATCCCCTGGGTCCGGGATTTTGCTGAGTTTCCCTCCAGACAGAGACAAGGAAACGTGGACTCACTGGTCTCATTGTTCCCACATAGTGTTAAAATGGATTTCTTCTCGTAGTCCCTTTGTGTTCTATTCGTGGAATCTGGAGTTTTAAGTAACAAACATAGAAATAAGCCTCATTTTGGATATGTCTATTACATAACCGAGTCTGAATAGAGGAGACGACATGAGATGAGCCTAAAGCCATCTAGTCTCTGTAATGTATGGCTTCAGACTGTTGAAGCTACAGAGACAACCAAAGGATACTGCTCAGGGTGCTTCATTTTGCAAACTTCTCTATACATTTCAAATGATGACTTTAAGAACTCTGAGTAGATGCAATGGACTTAAAGCAGCTCCTTTTAACCGTGTGGACTTTTCTAAGTATGTGTTTTGTAATGGCCATTATTTAACTTCCTGTGGGAACGTGACACAGAGAATACAAGTTGCAGCTTGTGGGATATCTATGTCCTCTGGTAACACCTGCACAAGCACAAGTCACGTTCGATTTAGAGCAACAGTCTAGTGGGTCCTTAACACCAACAGGACACTAAATCTACAAGGAAAGCATTCAAATGTTCTGCCGAAAGGAAAATCCAGTCTGCCTTGTTTATCCTTTCTTGCCTTGAAGTTTGTCTTGTAAATGTCCTGTAACCCCCTCTCCCACTCACTCCGGCCACAGAGTCTGCAGGCATTTAGAGAAAAATACACTGAGATTTGAAATCACAGGTCCACCTACTATTCCATGTGTGCTTGTTCCAAATGTTCGGCTTTGTGAGGCTCAGTCTCCCATTCTGAAAAGGAAAGACAACTGGACAAAATGACCTCAAAGGACCACAGTTTCTCACCTTCCGGAGAGTTTTGGCAGTACACACAGGCAACCTTTGTTTCAGCCACTACAATGGGGAGAGCATAGGAGAATAGTAAGGAAGGACTTGTGAGCCACTGTGCAATCTGTAGCACTGAGGGAAAAACAAATCTGATCACGGAGTGAACGTCTGTTCTTAACTCCTGAGGAGTGCCGCCTGGGTCGGTCACTGGAAAGAGACATACTTGGCCCCTGTGATACACAAACATCATCGTGTTCTTTCAGCACTCACAGACACCTCCCAATGTCTGCCTAGCTAAGGCATTCAATCTTCTATTCAAAAGTAAATAAATAAAAAAATTCCCTGATTGCCACAAACTTTGGGGCTGACCATGATTAGAACTTATTCCAACTGGTCCATGATCATGAATTATTTTAAATGGTACTTAGGACAACAGATTCTGTAGCTGCTTTTACTGGTCAATCAAATCCACCTTTCTAAATATCCTTTAATAAACCCTCACTCAAAGACTACAAATATCACCTAGTGATGATGCCGAGGTCACCTGCTGTCACACTTAGGGCACCGATTTCCCATAATTCGGAAACTACGCAAAGCATATTGAGAGTAGGGAGGCTCTAAGCAAATGTAAAGTTTTGTCTCTACTGCAATCAGCACAAACATACAAGGTCAGTTCAAGCATTTATGAACATGTACATCTATTTACAGTACATAAATGTTCATACCACTCAATACAGCTTTTCTAATGTGCTAACATTTACTAGTGTAAGGAAAACTTCTAATGCACCTTTTCAATTTTGAGTTAAAAAATTGTGAAAAGTTGATCTTCAGTGAAATTCCCCTAGAAATACTATTTTAGGATTAATTTTTTGACTTGGGATTCAAAACTTCATAAGATTCTTAAATCCACCAGCAAGAAAAAAAAGCATTGAAAAGCTATTGGAAAGGCAATTCCATTTTATACACTCAATTTCAAAAGTCATCATAGATATGAAATGTTCTGCAGAAAGGAAAGGGAACGATTTCAGGATGGTCTAACTTGGCTTATAGAAAGGGATGCTGGGACCCACAAGGTAACCTTTGAAATGACTTTTGCTGACAACACCGCGCAGAATTGCATTTTTGAGTATTATGCTGCAGCAAGCCATGCTTTCACCAGATTGCAAGCCTTGATGGTGGCTCTACCGCTGCTTGGGATGCTGCAGACTTTGCTCTGTTTTCAAGTACCCATTTTTGAAAGAGGTAGTTAGAGTTAAAAATACCACCATGGCCATGAAAGCAAGAAACGCCTATTGGTCATTAAGTTGATGGAGGTAACTTTGGAACCACTAGCCTAGCACAGGGCTATCCACCAACTAGAAGAGCCTTTATTTTTGTGATGGTCAAGGTGCAGAGAAATTTGTTGAATTGGAAAGTTTTATTTTGTTTCTTTAATTTGGGATGTAAGCTTCCTTTTGACAAGCCCCCAATACTAAGGTGAACAAATTAACCATTAAACTTGAGCCCTGGGTATGAAGCCTAGAGAGACCTGTTCTGTAAATAAGGAACTGTTAGCTCCTTTGTAAGCAGGTTGTTCTAGAACACTTTGGCCAGTTTTATCCCAGACTACCTAAGAAGCATTTAGATCACTTAATTAAACCAATTAATAAAACAATCAAGATACTTTTTTAAGATTTAACATAAGCGCTTAACATATAAAAGTGGGCTCCAAAGGTTACCTCTAAATTGCTTTTTTTGTTCTAAAGGTCAGAAATATATTGACTAAACTTCCAAATATGCACTGAGAAGGAAGGGTTGCTTCTGTCTAAATTAACGATCAATCCATGTGTCAACAAAATTCGGATAATAAACATCAATCCTAATGATGGCCCTGAGCAATTTTTATAATTAGATTTCGTCATCTGTGGTCCTCTAACCATCCTCTGGGCAGGATGGGGAGGTGTAGTTCTTAAAGGGGAGTCAGCAAGGATTCTGGTGAAGTTTGCAGTCCATTGTCTGTGTCTTTCATGCCAGAATTCCATTTGCCTTTAAAGCTGGGGTCCCTTCTCTCCCTTTAGCTCAGTAGGATGTGTCTTGCATGAGTCAAATGGAACAAAATGTGCCAGTCCGTCTCTCTGATTCCAGTCACTCTGTCTCCCAGAGCCAGAGAGAGTGTCACCGTGGCTAAACTCTCCTGTCGACGGAACCATGACTGGGAGAGATTAATTGACTTTCTCAAAAACATAAATTAGAAGTTGGGAAGGGGTTGTTCTTGACTTCCCCATCTTCGAACACAGCTGCCTGAAAACTGGGTAGCTGTAGACACTTAAACACGCTCCTCTTTCCCCCTTGTTCTGTAGAGGAGGTCTTTTACTTTGAAAGTTAATTTTGAAATGGAATGTTTTCATAATAGATTCTTTCTCAATTTTGTCAACTGTTTCAAGAAAGAAAACCCTAATTTCCCAAAAATTAGACATGCACTGTTGAAATAAAACAAAGGATGCATGATCCAAAACAGCTTTCAACTAGCCAGCAATGAGAAAGCATCCTCTTAGGCAGTTAATATGTTTTTGCTCCTTTTTTTTTGCATTTTGGATCAGCTCAGCTAAAATATGGAAGCTTGCACATGCTCTTTTGATTCTTATCAATTTCTCCCCTTGCCACCTTCTGTCAAAAAGCTGTTGTACATGGCAAGGTCTTTCTGAATATTAAGAAAATATTATCAATTTCTAGTCATCTGTTCAGCCAGTCTTTGTCACATATTATCATTACTTACATTAATCTGATCTATTCTTTGCTTCATTATTACATATATTGTGTTTTGTCATACTCTCAGCACTCTATAACTATATCAATTATAAAAACTATAAAAGTATAACCTCATATTTTGTTAAGATACTATTTTCTAAAAACTCTGAGCATCTTTTGGTGCTGGTCTACATAAAGTAAAAAAATCAATTCTGCTACTCTGATATGAGTTAACAATAGAACTCACGTGAAAAGCAAACTCGAAGCTACTATGACTTACTGGGGAGAGTAATGATGGCCCAACAATGGACTGAGCCAACAAACAACACATAGGTTATTGTTGCAACCTCCCACTGAAAAGAATACAAACCAGAAATGCTAAAACTTCTGTTTCGTCAAAGGCAATTGGATCACAAATAGACCGAACATTTAAGCTTCAGTGTTACTAGTGTTTTAATTCTATTCATGCTTAAAGGTCTTGTGTTCCGGATAGAAATTCAAAGTATCGGAAAGGTCTTAACCAACACGGTGTCTTCTCACGTCATCGTCGATGAGAAACCACTGCCCTTGTTCTATTGAACAACAGAAAGGTAGAAAGCGTGATTCACTGGCAAAAGGCAAAAGGTGCATTTCATTCTCTGCTTCACCTTCCAGCCAGCTGGTTTAATAATGTATCCTAGTTGCCCTCACAAAGCATGGAGTCTGGGGAACCTTGATACAATGAAACCTCACACGGGGGCTTAAACTTGCCTTCAGAGAGTCCATGGAGATAGCGTGGCTTTAATTCAAAGCAGATCCCCTAAGCAATTCACATCCACACTAGTCACATGCATAAACTACGCAGACTGTTCAGCCCTTCTTTAGATCCTTAAGGCAAATTGCAAATTAAAGATCCATTAATCTCTTTGATTGATATAAAATAGAGTATTTTAATAAAAATATTTCTCCCCCCCAAAAAAAAACTCTTGTAAAAGAAACCAAATTGGGGGGGGGGGGTCTAGCTTGCTGAGAACAAACCATCCATTCTCTTGGGAGGGAAGAGGAGAGGGTTGGGAAGTTCAGGTGCCAGCCCTCCAGAGCCATAGAGAGTACCCACATCTCCTCTACTTGGTGCAGTTAGACCAGGGTGCTCTTGGTAATCATACTAATAGCAGCAGTCTATAAAGACATGCTCAACTCCCCACACTCCCAGAACCTGAGATCTTAATGAAAGCACCTGTGGGATGCGGGACCCACGACGGAGACAGTATAGCCCCCATTCCCTGAAATGTCTAGTGAGAGCTAAAATAAGCCACTTTGGTGGAGAAGAAGAAGAAAAAAAAAACCCGCTGAGTGGTTGGAATCAGAGCTGCAGAAGGTCATTGGCTATTTTAGGAGCTGCAAGCTGGTCCCTGTTTTATAACATCACAGCTACAAACATGAAATTGTCACCTTGGCTGTCAGTTTCCTCCCCTGCTGAAGCAGAGGTGGCCTGCTACCCATTGAACCTGGCAATGGGTGATTCATTTCTAAACTTTGCTTTACTGTTGAATTGGTATGCAAGAAAAGTAAGTTGTTTTCCATACATTCCTGTAATTTTGCTTCAAAATATTTTCCAGACATCTTTTTTTGTGCCATCCACAATGCCTGACCTTTAAAACTTTGTCTGGCTGTGTGAACTCTCCCCCATCTCAACCACACCATGCTGAGAGGGCCTGAAAGGGGTTCCTTTTCAGTTTGACTCATTGAATACATTACAGTGAGAAGTACTCAAGATGGATGAGAAGGTGGAAGTCAGAGAGCAAGGGAGAGAGACAGAGACAGACAGAGGCAGTGAGACTAAGACATAGATGGAGACCAAAGAGAGACCTACAGGATTATTTAGGCCTAGACCATCTGAAGATCTAGGAAGGAGGTTAACTCCAGCCCCAGGCTTCCATAATTATTGCATACACTACAGAGAATTACCATCATTTTTATTCCATTTTCCCCTTCAAAAATTTAATTTCTCTCCTCTCATTGCCCACATCATAAGTAGAGTTCCGATTACCCTTAAGACTTTTGGGTAAGTGTGACAACTTAGTAATATTGTTTTATATCTTTTCACCAAAAATGGTAGAGAGTTTTCATGGATTATTATCTCATGTGAATTACCCATTGTAATTTTTGTCTCATTTAGTTAATTCATTTATGAATTTACAAGTTCTATTAACTAATTTTAAAACATGGATTCTAATAAGCTTTCCCCCTAAAAAAAAAATCAGAACTACAATATAAATCTAAGTGTAATTTCACCAAAAAGGGAAAAATGTATGTTTATCCTTATGGGAAAATACATGAAAGTCAGAGAGATATTTTTCATAAAGTTAATACAAAATAAGGACTATAAACTCAATATTAACCTGTAATCACACACCCAGTTTCCCTAATCTGCCCCAGAACCAGCACCGTCCCTCCTTGTAATTGAGAGCAGAAGACAGGACTAAGCATATTTTGTGTCTCTCGCTCTTCAACATCATTTTATTGGCAATTAAAGAAGCTTTCAGACTCTCGGTGAACTTAGCAACCACTGCTCGACTGAGCATGCCCACAGGGTCTTCACAGAATGGTTGCAGCTGTGCTGTCCTAAATCACCTTCCTCCCTCTTCCTGATCTCAGAAAGTGTAGGGTCCGAGAGCGCCACCTCTAGACAAGGCAGAGTTTGTCATATTCCTGTGGAACTCATTATCCTAGCACAGCTCACGACAACTCCTCTTTCAACGCGTACCATCTTCAGCCTGAGCTAGTTAAAGAAACCAATAAAAGCCAACTGCTGAGAAGTAGCTGCAATCCAAGTCAGGGTAGGAGATGAAGGGTGTGTGATTGCCCAGTAAGATTCTGTCTCCTCTGTTCTTTCTCCTCAGCCTCCTTTGTCTGGACTTTCTCATGTGGCTGGTCCCTGGAGGGGACAGCATCTGCTATTACCTTTTCTCTTTTTCCAGGCAGGGACTCTTGAAGCTCCTTTGGCTCCCAGCAGGAACTTAGCATACTGCACTCACTGTCTCTCCTTTGTCCTCTCTTTTTAAGTCCTTTTCACAACTGCAGACTCTCAGTCCAAGAAAACTATCTTGCTCTGATGTTCAAGCGTCTTTGTAAAGGACAGAACGAGCCCTCTGCCCATACTCTTTTAAAAACCAGGAATAGCTTTGCCCTGTGCTTTATTGACCCGAGCCCTGGAAGGACCAAGTGAGTTTCCGCACATAGCTGTCCCGCACACTGCCTTCATTGGCACGTATGAGCCTTATGTTCAAAAGACATTTGACTTATTTCCTACCACAAGGATGTGGGAAATTATAGTCCATCCATGATGCTCCCTTCTCTCCATTCTGAATGCTTAGGCTTTAAGGTTATCAATCAAAAGATCAACCCTAGCTTTCTCAAAACCTTAGTCAATCAAGGGAGGGTAAGCAAGGTTGTTAGGGTGGATATTTGACAAAAAATGGTAGATGTATTGATGTATGGACATTGTCAAACCTTTATAGTAAGTCAGCCACAGTTACGCTCCTCCTATTGTTGATGCTCCTGTTTTGCTGCCATGTCTTCTAGTCCTGCTTATTTTTGTTCAGAATTGTCTTACGTCCAAACCTACTGGCCCCCCTCTGCCATGAGTCAGTCCAGAGCAACTTATATCTGACCTGCATTTTCACAACAACCTGACTCCACTCACATGCTCCTCAGACACTTCAACACTTCCTTCTCTTTGCCACAGCTAAGATCACCCTTCAGATTGTTTGCTATTTTCTTCTTCCCCCAGAAAGAACTGAGCACTTTCTCTTTGAGGACCCTCCAATAATTAAGGGAATTTATTTCATCATACTATAATACTCCGAGTAGATACTAAAAGATAAAATCAATGTTTGTTTTGTTTAAATATATAATAACAGTTTTATTTTTTTTTAAAAAAAGAGTATTTGTTAAGTGAACACATAATGTTGTTTTCTAGTTCTTGGAAATCTCAGAGTCTTGAAGAGTCTGAGAGAGACAATTTCACAAAAATAAGCACACTATCAGCCTAGTTAGAATCAGGACTCAATACCAGGAGGGAGAATCCCTGTATGACCAGCCAGCCCCGCTGCAGGAGGCCACAGAGAGGCAGGGAAGCCTTGGCTACAAGTGTTCCAGCAACCAAGTCCTGAAGTGAATGTGTAGACTTAATGTCCAGTCTTCTCAGTCCTTCCACACATTGATGGTCCCTGTGCTCTTCTTCGATGCTCTGTAAAACTACGAGTGTCAAGTAGTAGAAGACCAGAGGATTCTTAAACTTTCTCCATACCTCCTAGAAGATAACCCAGAAGAATAGTTCATCATCCACAGGGCAATTTTAAGTAGTAATTCTAGTTCTGCTTATAAATCTGCAGCCTGTGAGTCACTAACAAATCAGTACGCCTTTGAAGATGAAAACAAGCCACTCTGGGTCTGAAGACTGTAAAGCTTTAGTGTCAGGTTTTCATTGCATAACTACTGGGGAACAGATATCTAATTTTTAGAATATAAATAATTAGACTCCCCAAATGAAATTGAAAAATAATCAACCATGACTTACCAATCTATTTTAATATAATGTCGAGAGTAATTCCCACCCTTCTTTATAACATGGGAGGATAGTCAATACACTTGGAATATAGATTTTTTTTTTATAAGGAAAGGATTTTGTAATGTAATATGCTAAACAGCTAGAAATGTTGATGTTGAAGCCAATAGAATACGACCGTCATCGTAAGTTAGCATTCTGCAGCATCTTTATCTCTGTCACTTCATAGTTCTCGTTTGAAAAATGCTAACATATATTGAAATGCCTCCCATTAGGAGACTGACTGAAATAGCAAATAACCCTCTTTTATATCCATTCAACTCTGCATACTACTTCCCTGGCGAGAAAGCACATAGAATGTCCTGCCAGTAATAACAGTAGCTACTATTGACTCGAAGTTTCCAATCAACTAAAGAGAACTTCATTTAGAAAGTTCACTAGAAGCATAGTTTAAATTTTTTCATCCCCTGTGTCACTGAAACAGCTTCACACCACATACACCAGAAATACAATGAGGTGCAGAGAAGGCACTGACATTACTTTGAGGTCTATCCAGAGAAACAAAGTAAAACCATTTAGAAAAAAAAAAAAACCGCAAGCTTACATTGCCCAAAGCACCTAAATACAAGAAAGCTTCTGCAAGAACAGCAGTGACTAGATGGGCTTGGTCATCTTCATTCCATGCACACCCCACATACGAGAACCCCGAGTCCTTGGGCTTTTCAGGCTTCCCTCTTTTCCATGTGGTCAAGTAGCGTGTGGGACTGTAAAGGACAGCCAGCCAGCTCCATCTGACACAGGCAACTCCTAGCTAGTTTTCAGGAGTGCTCTCCTGTCCAATTCTATTGCTCATCCAAAGCCAAAATAACAGCAATTTAAGACAGAATATAAAATACATCTTAGCTGAGACAAACAGCCCAAAAGATAATCTGCCAACTCCCCTTTGGTTGATATGATTGTTTCCTTATTTATAATTTTCTGACAGAAATATCATATGAAAATTTTATAAGATGAATTTAATGTCATCATGAACATTATTAGTTACCTGCTCGCAGGCCGACATTATTTCATATCTACCCTGTCCTTGGTGGTAACTGTGAAAGATGCCCATAGCCATAAATAGAGATAAAAACACATGTCGCCGGATGAAGTTTTGTTTTTCTACTTAGTTTTCCCTTCTATGCATAACATCTTTCTCTTTCATTGTATTATTTTTATTTGATTTTAAATATGAAACATTTATGTGTATTTAATCTCCTCTTTCTGGTATAAAATTATTTCAGTGCTTTTCAAAACATGTTTGCGTTTTTGGAATGGGTGTGCTAAACTGTTTAGAAACTGTCAGTCAGAAAGTGAACAACAGGGAAATTTAATATGTGTTTTAAAGGCAAACAGTTATCTGAATGCTTTACAACTTGTTCGCCAAACCTATCACCAGGGAAGGAGATGAGAAACTTTTAACTGGAAGATAAGCATCTTCTAGGAATCATTTCTTGGAGTAGAATGATTTTACTCACAAAACCTCAAATGACTGTTTTATTCTGATAGATCGAATTGCACAGAACATCATCAAGTCCCATCTGGAGACATGCCAGTACACAATGGAAGAGCTGCATCAGCTGGCGTGGCAGACCCACACCTATGAGGAAATAAAGGCGTATCAAAGCAAGGTACTCTGGGAACCATGGGGATTGTGTCTGTGACTGCCCATTTCTTGTTTCGTTATCTTACCATTATTGACGTGTTTGGCCTCAGCATTCTTGGCTGTTGGACTACCTTGTGCATTGTAGGGACAATTTGCTGCCTCTCTGGTTTCTACTGACTGAGAGTATCTATAATATACCAACTTTCACACAGTTGTGGCAACCAAAAATGTCCACTTGTTGCCACAAGTTCCCTAGAAGGCATAACTACCTTGATTTAAGTCATGGCCCCATTTGAACGACAAGAGAGATGATGCCTTTGTCAGATGAGGGACTTCTCCTAGTAGCATGGGTTAAGCCAAAAAGAAGTGTTTAGACGATCACTGCCAAAAATGATGCCCAAGGTTGCTAAACAAACACAGGGAGCAAAACGTTCTACATTTTCTTCTTGCTCAACATTCTTGAAAATGGCCCTACAAAGGTGCAGTTCACCCCGTACTATCAGTAACAGCCATGTTTCTCTAAGTACATTAGACATATTAAGGGAAAAAAGCTGTTCCTAAGGCCTAAGGATTCTTATAATTTGACTTTGGGACTGAGACTGCCAAAAACCAACCAGTTCTACCAGTTGAAAATTTAGTGAAGCAAATGTGTTTATCTGAACGTATGATTTAAACAACATGGTGACCTAATTCTTGCTTCTTTTGCACAATTATAGAGACATACGAAAGAAGATCTATAGAAAGTAGACTTCAAAGTCACAGAGATTTAAGTTTCTTAGTTCAAATAGAAATAACTAAAGAAGTAAAATACATTTGAGGTCCTATATTACTTATTAGAGTGACTTGATTTGAACTCCTATCTTTCCTATGGAATTTCTCTTATACAAAGGAAAAAATTTCTGATTCATTTGGTGGCTTCTGCCTGCAATTCTGGCACTCGGGTGACCAGGGCAGAAGGATTCTTTGCATCTGAGGCCTCTGAGCTCCACATTGAGTTCTAGGCCAACCAGGGCTACATTGTGAAACTTTCTACCTCCCCCCATAAAATAAATGACAACCAGAACATCAGAATTTTTTTTTCTTAAATTCTGGGGAAAGAACATAACATAAAGATATTATGTTCATTGTTGACCAGGTTCCCGTAAAAACAGTATTATGGTAGATGCTAGGATAAAATCACTATTCATCAACATGGGGTTTGTTTTTAACTAGCAAACTAAGAGGAAGTTTGTTGCTGTAAGAAATGGGGAAAATAGTTATTTTGCATTCTATAAACCTTGCTTCTCCTGACTTAGCTTTGGTAAATTAGATACTTTTGACAATTGAGCACAATGGAATTGGCATAATTCAAAAGAGAAAGAAAAGCCATCTCTTGATTCCCCACCTTGGGTGGCAGTGACCAGTGTGACTGGGCATGCGCATTTCATCAGCTCCGCGTAGGCGCTCAGCTCAAGGTCTGTGTCCTCTGCTTCAGTCCAGGGAGGCTCTGTGGCAGCAGTGCGCCATCCAGATCACCCATGCCATCCAGTACGTGGTGGAGTTCGCAAAGCGGATAACAGGCTTCATGGAGCTGTGTCAGAACGACCAGATTTTACTGCTGAAGTCAGGTGAGCCAGGCCGACCTGCGGGGGCCTGTTTCAGACAGGGACTGTTTGAGCCCTCCGCCCTCTGATGGTCCTAAAAACCCTGCTTCCACGGGTAAGCCGTTTTACCACCTACATTGTCAGCTAACTCCCTAAGGAAACCTAGTAATAAAAATGCCCTGATATTCATTCATTTCCCCCTTTGAAGTCAAATACAATTTTGCTTATTGAAAGTAGAGCTAGCTATTAATTGCGGAGGTTGAGGTGCCCAGCTTGACAGGCAGCGAAAGTAATTAGCATGTCAAGGTGGCTGAATTGCTGAGCTGGCGCTAAAACCAGCTCCTTGCATTCTGCAAGAGAACAAAAACATCCAGGCTGGCTGGGCTCAGCCTCCGTGGTCACTTCCAATCATTTTAATAAGAATAGCCTCCAGCAGGCATCTACCGGAAGAAACTCCTCTGCGTGGGGATTCTTCCTTCCTCTTCTCTAGTGTTCTCTTTAACATACAGGAAGACCCTTAGGAACTCAACATAATATTTTTTAATAAAAAGCAGAAACAAAAACTTCTGTCTTTCTTGGAACCCTTTGAAAAGAAAATTAGAACACAGTAGCATTTGGGTTCATCTTCCTGGACTTTTCCACAATGGAAATAACATCCCTTTCCCATGAACATGTCTTCACATTTGCATGTCTCGTTTATTCTTATGACATCAGCATCATTTCATACTTGAAGCAAAGATTGTAAAGATAAAGAAGGGTCAAAGGTTGCGTTCAATATCACAAATCATGATAAAGCTGGTGTTGGACTACAGGCCACACATAGTTGTTATGGTAACATAATGTTGATTCCTTAACCAATAATATAAACCGGCAAGAATGTTGACTCAGGCACTAATTCTATCATTATCAGTTACCTAGCCGTCCTAAAATTTAGCTAAAGAATTACTTCTTTATCTTGCTCTCAAAGCTATAGTTTATAGCAAATGGCTTGTCCCTACTATGTTTATTTTCTTGCACACTGAGGCAATTCCCATTCGGACAGGAGAACCCACTTTCTCCCTCACGTGGAGGACTGTCCGTGCTGGATGACAAACTGTCATTGGCAAAGGCTCTGATGTTGGGCCTCGGTTGCTGGTTCTGTAAGAATATCATCTCCACAGAAAGCCTGGACTTCCAGGCAGTATAGACACAGGGCTCTGGGAGCTAAAAGTCCAAAACTACACACCAGGCATTCTTAGAGTCTTCTAACTTAACTTAAGAAGCCACAATGGGTTGTGAATACCATCCTCTATCAGTTAACGCCACCATGAAAGACCACCCAGGGTCAAAGGTACCTTATGACTTCTACCTCTTGATGAGTTTAGAAAGTGTGGAATAAAAATAAAAATAACAAATAAAATCTGATCCATTTGATGTATAAACTTGGACTGACACCTTAAGACAGCAGTGTCCTGATGTTTAAAACAAAGGATGGAACTCGAAACACAGAACTCCGAACTAAGAATTGTATCCCATGCAGCAAAGAAGCTTTCCAACAGTTCAGAGAGGCAGCCACCATCACAGCCCATGGAATCCAAACCTGTTAGAGGGGAACCCAGTTCAGCACACTTCTGAGATTCAGAGATCACCCATTCATGGCTGTTATTACTGAATTATATGGTCATTAACATCTCTGCCTCCTGAATAAATGTTGTCTCCAGTATAAAAGGTATTTACCACCTTAAAACCTCCCGTAATCCTGCAATGGGGCTACTAAAATTTGCTTGAAATGGTCAGTGAAAGCTGCAGCCATGATCATGACTGTAAGGGGCCCAGGAAACTATCTTCCATACTGCAGATAAGCAATAAATAATATCTATTCCCACTGGTGTCAAGATGACCATGTTGAGTTAATATTTGTGCATCGTCTCCTGTCTTTAAACCCAGAGGCTAATAGTAAAGAAATTGAGCAAAGCAAAGAAATAAACCCAAACATCAGAATAGAGTGAGAACATAAGAAAGGGACCATAGGCGCAACAACCAACTGGACAATCTTCATAGAGAATTTGGGACTTTGGAGTCGCTAACCTTCAAATGGGGCAAAGCTCACATCTCCAAAATATGGAGAAACTGTGCAACAGTAGTGCTTCTGGATATAATTGGATGTTTAGATGACAAAAAAGGCAGTAGATGAATTTATTAAGCACCTACTGTGTGCTGGGAACTTTCTTTGGTTCTACATGAAGCAAGACTGAATGAAATCCCCCAATAGCCTATTGCTATTTCATGTGGCAGAGAAACCAAAAGGTGAATTTTCCCAGTAGTAGCCCTTTTCCCAAAGCTCACAAATTAGATGTGAGGCTGACACAAGCCTTTCCTGAACCATTTGTCAATTACAAATTCAAAAGCTGGAGTGAAATTTATTATTAGTCAAAAACTCCAAAGAAATGCTCCACTCCCCACAAAATGTTGTTGCTTCCTTCCATATTAGCTACCTTTAACATATATTTTCTCTTTAACTCTTCATCTAAGTGTTAGGAAAAACATTACACTAAGTATCAAAAGGTCTTCCTAAAATTATTATTCTGTGTGTGTGCACGCACGCACCGCATGTGTAGAGGTACCTACAGAGACCAGAAGAGAATATAGAATCCCCTGTAGCTGGAGTTACATGTGGTTGTGACCTTCCTAACATGAATGCTGATACCTACTTTGGTTCTCTACAATTGCAGCGAGTTCTCCTAACAGCTAAGCCATCTTGTTAGCCCCTAAGATTACTACTTTAAAAAAAAGAACGTTCCTAGATTTGGTAGAATAGCCCAGACCCTGGGGCCTGGGGCAGGAGGACCATGAGTTTAAAGCCTACATAGGGAGATCTTGTATTAAAAAATTAAAGTCCTGAAAAGTTTCCCATCTCTTATGTACTAGGACCATTTTATTGTTGGATATATGATAAACACATATGAATCTTGAATTTTATCTTATAGGTTGCTTGGAAGTGGTTTTAGTGAGAATGTGCCGTGCCTTCAATCCATTAAACAACACTGTTCTGTTTGAAGGAAAATATGGAGGAATGCAAATGTTCAAAGCCTTAGGTAAGTTCCTCTTGGATGACAACACAGCTTCCCCACTTATACTGAAATAGCTAATGATATGCCTAGTATCTCATTATTTGATTAATATTGGACCGGGTGAGTGTTCAGTATTTCATCTAGCTCTCCAGTTCCTATAATTTCAGCCCCTAATCAGGAAGGGAAGGAGAGAACAATGAGCTCTATTAAAACTGGTACAATTGAGGCCTTGTGGAAATAAACAAAGTCTGATGCTAAATGAGTTGGGTCCACTCTAGATCACTTTTTTACAGCCCCAATTTTTTTCTTAACTTCTGGTTTACTGCTCTACAGAGCATAGTATACAGACCACTGGGAGCCCATAGGGGTGACCTTCGAGTTTCTTAAGTTAATTCATAATCATTGGTGAAGATAATCAAGAGAAATAACCATATTTAAAATCCACAACAGCCTGTTGCTGTATTTGTTTTCCATCCAGAAGAGTGTGCATCTGCTTGTGGACTCTGAGTTTCTGGGAGCACAGACAGTTGACACTGTCCTGATCAGAGTGACCCCTAGATCACTCTGTGGGCCACACCAGCAGGGTCAGTCTTTGGAGGTGCTGAGTTGCCTCCTATCCAATCGCCAGGAAGAGGCACACATGAGAACATTAGCAAAGATGGGCTGAGGCCAGGAAAGGTCTGGACAAGTGATAAGGCCAGTTGTTCCATATCCATCCATGGACACCAAAGAAGCCACTGGCCTTTCACCTCTTGTGCTGTTAGCTGATATGGCAGCACCAGCAAGTCCAATGGGCTGGCACCTTTCCCCTTCTACAGTTGATATGACTCCACGTCCTTCTCAAGGCTAGATTTTCAAGAAAGGAGGAAAAGACTTGGCAGGCAGCTTCGGGATATTTCCAGCTTCATCAAATAAACATTTACAGAGATCAGTGCAGAGATACAATGCTATTTTGTCAAAATTCACAATGACTAAGAAACTGACCTATGAGACATTTAATTAGATAATGAAAATCAATCTGATTTTGGAGGTGGGTTTGCACAAAATGAAAGAAGCTCACTATCATTGTGTAAGAAGTCTCAGTTTGAAGCCCGTGGACATCTCATGTTGCCAGTTCAAATGACACTACCTAACCCCCAGCATAGAATTTTCTAGGTTTTCTCTGAAAACTGTGGATTAAGCTAAAGGATTCTCAAATCCCGTATTTAAAAAATCTTTTCATTTTTTTCTTTTATATTTGATCTTATAGTATAATTATGCCATTTTTCTCTTCCTTTTCCTCTATCCAAACCCTTCCATAGAGCCCTCCTCGTTCTCTTTCAAATTTGTGCCCTTTTTTATTAATTGTTATTACAAACATATATGTATAGGTGCATACATATAAATTGCTAAATATAACCTGCTCCATCTGTGTAATGCTACTTGTATGTGTGACCATTTGGTATTTGACTAATTGCTGAGGAAAACTGTTCCTCCCGCTCTCAGCCTTCCATAGGTGTCTGTAGCTCATTCTTTGTGGAGGGCTGAGGCCTCATGGTCTTCCTCTCATCCACTCTGGCATACCTTTTACGGTCCTTGGTCAGCTCATATCTAGGCAGTCATGTTGGTAAAATTTTATGGATGTGAGAGTCTCACCATGCTCCCAGACTGACCTCAAACTTGCAATTCTCCTGCCTCATCCTCCTAAGTGCAGACGTGCTACGCATGTGCCATCAAATCCAGCTTACTTGCAACTATTTAGCTAGGAATATTTTCAGGCTTGTCGAGTTGAGGTTGTGTGCCCAGCTGACGTGACACGGAGTGCTCACTAGTCAGTATTTCACCCCCTCACCACTAAGGCTGTCTTCAGTTACCTGGCAAAGCTGTTGCCCACTTTCCTCATTCACTTCTTAAGACTGGGGACTTAAAATGTCCTGTCTGAGTGTCTAATATGCAAGCCTTTGATTGCCTACTTGATAATGAGGGGCTCCTTCCAGTGCCCCATCTCACAAGTTCAGTATTTCCCCTCAAAATTTCTCCATCCTTTTAGGTTCTGATGACCTGGTGAACGAAGCGTTTGACTTTGCGAAGAATCTGTGTTCCTTGCAGCTGACTGAGGAGGAGATCGCTTTGTTCTCTTCTGCGGTTCTGATATCCCCAGGTAGGAAGGCACGGGTCCCTTGCCTTCTTTTCAAACCTGCTTCACTATCTTTAACATCAATTACACCTTCCCAAGCCAAAGCGTTAAAGAAATAACTTTAAAGGGACCGTATTTTCTCTAGCAATTGTTTGATATTTTTGAACAATGCAAAGGCAAGTAGTCTCACATTATTAAAATGGCCAATTTTCCCCTAAAACAAGAGTGTCACATGTGGCAGGGATCACCCCAGATCCAGGTAAGCAAAATTGTTTCCCAACAAATAATAAAAAATGAACAGTGGCCTGACTGAGTGGCCGGGTTCTTTTTCGAGTTTAAGAATAAAGGAAATATTTTTTTAAATGTAGAGTCCAATAGAGTGAAACAGAAAATGTCTAAATGAAAGACCAAGTATAGGGACCCTAATTACCATTTTTAGACTTTTCTACCCACAATGCATTGCAATCATCTTTCAAGACAAATATCCTTAGGAATATTAAGCATTTCTGAGGGAAAGGATAGTTGTGGAGTGAGTCTTGCCTGGTGGAAGAGGAGGAATCTCAGACATGGCTGCATGCCATCATTTATTTATCTGTGTGACACCAAAGCTGTGGTCACCTCATTGATAAAATAAGACAATAGACTCTTAGACTCTACAATGGGGGGTGGGGGAGGCACAGCACACCTTCTCTAAATCTACAATAAAATAACTTTTTAGAAACTGTTTTTTCCAAAGCTGTGGCGTTTATGGACCAGCTAAAACTGTAGCAACAGATGTACTTTAGAGTATATGACCTGCTTAAAGTGTAACAACAAAGAGCTCAATAATGTATAATCATAGAATAAAAATAATATGACAATAAATGCATGCTCCCTTGTTGACCAGAGTCACCCAAGCCACTGTCTGTTAGATATGTGGCATAACAGCTTCTTGTTGGCTTGTTACTGAATGAAGCATGCACCCCTCCTCATTTTTAAGACTAATTATTTCTGTAATCCATTTCTCTCCGAGATCAACCTCTTTACTTACATTCTCACGTCTTGCAGTAAGACTGGAAGAAACAGTTTTAACATGGTTATGATTCTATCATATCTTTGACATATCATCTTAGCTGTAGTCACAAAGAGGCACCTCTGCCCTTTCCTGTCCAGAGACTGTCTTGCTCACAACATGATCACTGATAGTCCGTCCAATCACGTCTTTAAAAAATTGCTTCTGGTTTTCATTTGATCCTTTTCATCAAAAACCTAAAGGCCCAGGAACACAAACACAGATCTGGAAAGTGACAGAAGCCCCTTTTTAGTAGCAACTGCATGCCAGATAGTGTCCTTTCGTATTCTCGCTGCATTCGGTTGTCTGCCCTGAGTTCTGCTCCATAGAAAATGCCTTCTACAGATGCAGAAGACAGCCCCTCTGTGTCTCCTGCTCACTCAAAAGAAGAGCCTTTCAAAAGTCCCCTTCTCTTTGGGCATGCTTGTGGAACTCAGCAAACTCCTAGCAGCAGAGGCTGAAGACATGCCAGCTCCAGCTTGATTGAGTAGTAGAAAGGACCCTCCCAGAAGGCTAGGTTGATCTCCATGAGTTAGAAACCAATTGAACGGTTTAGCCTTTTTGCAAACTACAGATGCTGTCCTTGAGCACTGAAGAGTTTGGAAGCATTCTGTTTGTCTTACTCTCTCTGCCCAGTGGAGAATCTTCCAGCCTTGGTAGCAGACCCACACTCCAAGGCTTTGCAATACAAATACACTGCTCGTTATCCTGGCATAGTGCCAGACTTAGAGGAGACGGAAGAGAGGTTCATGTCCTCTCGGGTCAGACCCCACCCTTCCTCTGCCTTTTGACTTACTAGCTCCTGTCTATTTATTCCCAAATAGCTTAAGGAAGGGAAAGGGGAACTTCATTGATTCTGATTGACAATTGTCACTGAAGTCCTTTGTGCTCACTTATGTAAGGATTTGCTTAACTCTTGGCTTGACTTGTCCTTGGCCTGGCTAGGATTACAGAATCAGGTTTCTCACCTGCCCTGAACTACGTTCAGAAGGATCACGGCCAAGTGCTTTTCCATGAGCATTTGTTCATCGTTTGGTGACTCCCAGAGTCTCTTGAGCAAACCAAGGCAATGATACTAGACTAGCTATACTTTGTCACGATGGTGCATAAAGCTTCTAAGCCGAAAGGAAGGAAGGAATGGAGATGAGAAGAGAGAAAGCTAGGAAAATGAAAGTGTATGGGAGCAAGCAAAGGAGAAAGGTGGGATTAACCTACCTATCACTTAATTCGGGACAGGAAAATCAGACTCAGAAGTTAGCTTTTGAAATTGATAAATGTGCTCTATAAATTATAGCATGGTATCAGCTTTATACCCGATGAAGGAATAACTCAAGCTAAGGAAGAGGATTGTGATTACTAACAGTGTTTCTATATGGTTTCAAATCAGCTATTTCTGCTTTGAAAGAAAATCTAAGCACCTGCCTGGAAAGGACAAAACGTTGAAACAGTCACCAACACTAGGCAAAGAGGGCCTTTCTTTGAACCCAATGGCTTCCCTGTGTAGCTGGCTTCCTGGCAGTGTTTATAAGATATTTATGTTTTATATAAATAATTACATATCTTCAAAAGCAACTTAACTAAGTTAAGATGGGTCCAAATTTCAGTGTTCATACATGTAAGGGAAATGAAGCAAAGCGTGTGTTCCCTCTTTTTATTCTTTGGCTTTTCTCCTTGTCAGACCGAGCCTGGCTGATAGAACCAAGAAAGGTCCAGAAGCTTCAGGAAAAAATCTATTTTGCACTTCAACATGTGATTCAGAAGAATCACCTGGATGACGAGACCCTGGCAAAGGTAAGTCCGCAGGTTACAGGCCTGCTATCCCCAAAAGAGCCCTACATGAGCAAGGAGAATTCCTCACCAGTGTAGGGCCGCATGAGTACAAACACATACTTTTCCAAAGGGAGATGAGTCAATTCGGAGACACCGAGAAAAGAGTTTATTTGCTTGAGGAGTTGTTTTGGGTTTTGGTTGGTTGGTTGCTAGGCAGGGCGTGGCTATGTCCCTCAGGTTGACCTTGAACTCATGACCACCCCCCACCACACACACACACACACACACACACACTTCCTGCCTCAGTTTCCCAATGCTAAGGATACAGTTGTATAGTACCATGCCTGGCTGCGGAGAATACCTTTCCTGGAGAAAGACGATATGGACAGGTGAGAGCCCAAGACCCAGGGAGACAAAACAAAAAAAAAAAACCCACAGGTGTATGAGTGTCATCCAAGGATCAGACACTTGAAGCAGGGAGACAAGCCTTCCAGTTCATCGGTGAGAAAAGAGTAGGCTGCACCATCATGAGTCAGGTCTGGGCCAAGTAAGATCACCGAGATGTTTGTTCAAAATTAGAGAGAAGCATCAAATGCAGTGTGTGATTTTCTGAACACAGGAGTGGGTTGCCACAAGAAATAGTGTGCCTCTGTCAGGTTCTGCTAGACACTGTGTGCTGACTTCTCAGAAACATCCAAACAGCTGTCCTGTTCAGGGTGGAAATTAAGGGTGGCCCCATGACCTCTTAATTTTCCTTCCACTCTAATCTCTTCATATATGTCTAGAATAACTGGGGTTATTTCAACATGTGGGCATGCGGGGTGAATGCAAACAGCCACATGACACCCATTCCTTGATTTGGCTTAATTAAGCATGGTCATCTTTAAGGTGATATGTGTTAACAACTTTTCCTGGGGAAACACAACACATATGTCTACACACCTCAGACAGAAAACCCACAACAGATCACAGATACTACCAAGGTCCAGTGTGGTGATTCCTGTAAGTACGGGGTTACTTACAGGAATATGAGTGAGGGGTTACTTACAGAAGGAAAAAGGACTCAAAAAACAACTGCATTATCCAGGCCGACCTTAGCAGCTCACAAAACCCAGGGAAGCTGGAGCCCACTGCACAGCCTGCAGGCAGGCTCAACAGAGTCGACAATGTCTTTCCCAAGTGACTCTAGCCTAAATGTCTTCCGGGCAGTGTGGCTAGTTTCTGCTTCTCCCAGGCAGGTGGTCTGGTCTCTGAGTCTTCTTTTATAGCCTCGCTCTCTGAAAGTCTTTGCACCTTAACTCAGCCAGTCCCAAAGGGATGCTCAGCTTTTATTGCTTACACTGGCAGGAAGGGGCCTAGTGAATCTGGTCAGTTTCAGGGACTTCTTAGAGCTATCGAGTTGTATACCTTCCTCTGGCTTAAGGCACTTCCCTGCAAAATGGAATATTTCAAACTCCAAGGAAACTTACACAACAGAGAAGTATTGAGAAAAGTTGTTTTCCAAAGTAAAGTAATTGTCAGTGATTGACATTCAGCATCATTTTAAATCTTAAATTAGTTTCTCAAGTACTAGAATTTCTTAGAAGAACAATATTTTTTTTAAATTTTAACGTATCTCTGTTTCCTTAACTAAACTCTTCAGAAGGAAAGAAACTGGCAAATTTAACTTATTCTTGGTTAAAGATAATAGGAATCCTACTCTTTATATTTTTATCATTAAGCCTTCCCACTCTGCCCTTGGAGTTCTTTATTTTACAAAGGGGGAGGGAAAAGACTATTTGGAGACTTCATCAGATTTTATTTTGCACTTACTGAGAACTGCTATAAAAAAAAAACCCTCCATGAGTTAAATATGCTTCTTCATTATGATAAAGTTTGTTAAAATTAACACATCGCCAGGAAGAACATTTCCACAGCACTCTACAATGATAGTTCCCTTCAACACAACTTTTCCTAAGGGCCAGTTACTTGCTCTCCGTACCTCAGGTTTTATCCAGTCAAGAGTAAAGCTTGAACCTACTGTTAGCCTCTCTGGGGGCAGCAAAATGAATATCTGAATATTAGTCTGTAATTACTTACTAGCTCGTAGGTATAAGTCTATCCAGCAAATTAATGGAGAGGATGTTTCCTTTTGTCTTGGTGTATCATTCATGGTACATGGTACTAGGTTTCACAAGGACATTTTCATACAAATACATAACGTCCATTGACTATGTCTCCGCTACCTGTTATCCTCTCTCATCTCTTCAGAAACTTTCCTGCTTGTGTTTTGGATACCTCAAAAGTTTACCTTCTAAAGTTAAGGTCTTAAAGAAAACAGAGTTAAACAAAAGTTCTTGCTGTTCTTCTTGAGAATGTTGTCTATTTGCCTAAAAATCCTGCTCTCAACAGCAATGCAAAAAGGATTAAATTTTAATGCTTCTCTACAGATCTGTTATAAAAGTAAGCATATTGCTTCTCTAGAAAGGTGAAATGTTTGTACTTATATGCTTCCTCTAGATTCCACATCCTGACCTTCTGGTCATGATTTGAACTATTGGAAACTTTAGAAAACAGACAGAAATTGACAAGTGTAATATACTTGATGGCAAGAAAACAATTGCAACATCGATTCTATAGATCAGCTTAAACCTGCTTTCTTCAGCTTTAGCGAAAGAAAATACACAATTCTATTCTTTTTAATAAAGAGATAATTTTAGAAGACTGAATCCTGGGAAAACTCTAGGAGAGGATTATTTCTTCTGCATCACTCTCTGGAGCTGGATGATGAAGCATTAACTCCCGGAGCTCATGGTTAAATGCTGGGTTCTTGTTTGGACCACTCTTTACAATAGCTGTCATATTAACGAGATGTTGCTTGCTAATGTGGAAAGACCAAAACACAATGAAGGATAGATTCTTATTTGTCCCCTTGGGTTCAGATATATAACTTCATTTGAGTTTCAGATCCATTGTCAAGTGCCAGGGAGCAAGAGTGAACCCATATGGTTTCTTCTTGCCTTAACATTTAGAGGACACAGGTGCTATCAGTGTTTAGGACAGTGTGTAAGTCAGCTTGCTGTGGTATGACAAAACGACCGACAGGCAACTTATAAGAAGGACATTTCATTTCGGCCCATGGTTTAAGAGGTGTCAATCCATGTAATTCCCTGTAATTTTGTGGCCCTTGGAGAGATAGAACACCATCGCAGGCACACATGGTGGAGCGAAGTTGTTCACCTCAAGGTGGCCAGATGCAAAGAACAAGTCAAGAAAGGAGAAGACTCCCAAGATCCCCCAGAAAGCCATGTCCCCAGTTAGCTAACTTCCTTTCTCTATGCTATTTTTATTAAAGGTCTCACCACCTCCCAACACTACCACAGGCTTTTTGAACAAACATTTAATATATGCACCTTTGGGAAACATTTAATATCCAAGAAAAACCAACGCCTCCAACAGAACTCTCCCAAAGAAAAAAATTTTTGTTAAGCCCAAGTGAAAACCACTCCACAGTGCTATAAATTTTTCCATCTTTTCAGGAACTTTCCTATTCCCTCATGGTCACTTCTTAAATAAAAATGGTTGTTCCCAACATTTAATATTCATATAACCCATGGAAACATTTAAAGCTTTGTCTGAGAGAAGTCATGCAAAGCATAAATGATGTATTCAAGGGCAGAGGCTTAGGCTAAATCTTCATAGGATGGTATGGGACACCAGTCAGCCTCCGTTAGAATTTGAAGAGAAGAAAATGCTCATACCACTTGCCTGTTTAATCCTGAATAAGCATAGATGATAACAGGATAAAGACACAGTGTCCATACAGTTGTTGGACTTCACCCTGAAAGAACAGACTACAACATACTTCAACCTACCTTGAAATTAAGGCTTAGGCAGCAGTGCTTTATACTTTGAGCCTAACTTCAATGTAGTGAGGATTTGAAAATTTAAGGGTTCAATATCCATTAACGAGGAAGCTTCATTGGTTTCTTTTTCCATTTAGAAGGATGTTTAAGAGAAAAAGTTAGAGATTAGATTTTCCTCTCCTCAGAAGTGTATTAATATGCACCATATTTTTACTAAATTATCACAGCTTTAGATCTGTGCTAGCTGAGAACCCCCAAACACAGGTTTCAAACTCACTGTATAACAGGCTGAAAGTGTCACCAGTGTCTTGGGGGGGTATTTCAAGGACTAAGTTACATCATTTTCAATCATTCCATGTAGTTCTTCAAAGTATTTACCTTTATGTAAGCTATTGTTTTATAAAGGATAGGATTGGTGTTGATAGGAGGAATTTTACTTCAATAGGGAAATACCTATATAAATATTAATGTTTGGAATCATCCTCAAAGGGTGGAAACTTTCCACAAAGTTGAAGTGGATGGTGGGGAAAGCGGAGAAGGGGTTCCATGTGATGGGCCAGTACGGAGGTAGGGAAGTAGAAGGTTTATCCACACTATAAATAATAGTTAGATTGGGCAGGATCCTGAATTTGAGAAGCCAGGAAATGAGATAACACTGGTCACTTTCATGAAAGCTCATGAAAAAATAAATAGACATATATATTTTTAAGCCCCATATGACTAGAGGAGGCAGCCCATCTGTTTCTGGGCTTCACTTTTCTTGTCTGGGAAACGAGTAGGATGGACTGCCTGGTCTTTAAGTTCTCTTCAGTATAACATCCTTTGATGTCCAAAAGGAAAAAAACAAAGGTTCTTACAGACGTTCTCTTTGCCCTCCATGGCTCAGTCCTGTGTGGTTATTTTAAGGACTCCTTGGATGTTTTCCATTGTAATGGGGAACAGAAGAAGACGATTTTGCCCCTTCTTGCTGATTCAAACTGGTACTATGTTGCTTGGAGTGATCTTGGAGACCAAAGCTTACAGCGTTCAGTGTTGATGGTACATGTATCCGGAGGTCAGCCTCTCCATCGGCTCTCCAGGGCAGTTTCTGCTCCCGATGCATCAGGCATTGCCCTGACTCATTAGGGGAGGTTTGTTTCCTAGGTGAGGATCTTTGAGGTCCAGGGTCGAATTGAGGATGGCAGGACCTGCTGAGCAGATGCAAGATCAGTAACAAATTTGGAACTGTGACGACTGCTGTCATTTCACACCTCTGGCCTGTCCTCCTTCATCATAAATCACTAAATCCTCCCTTCTTGTTGCTCCGACCATAGGAGCAGAGGCAGAGAAGAAGGATGTACCAATCCAATGTAGAGCATGTATATATACAGTCAAGGACAAAGCTTAGAACTGGGTGTCTCCTGCATTCATGCCTTTAAGTCCATTTCTCAATCTTCCCCTAAAGAGGTCTCTGAGTCTGGCCAACAACTAGAGGCGCATCTGACATAGGCCTTCCCAATTCGGTCCCTTCTTTCTGTCTCCTAGGTTATTAAAGTCATGACATATCCTTAGTTATATATTTATTTTTCCTAGAAATTTTGCAAATAGAAATGCCTGGAGTTGTATTCTTATCCTAAGTTGTAGTAAGCAACACAAGAGCATCAAATTCTCTCTTCTGTTTCTATTGGACACTGCTGATTTAGATGATGAAGTTCAGACATAAGGGAGTCTTCTCTCCACCTAAGACCCAGCTTCTCCTTCCCTTCTCTGTGTCTGAACATAATTTCTTACCTGGGTGAGACACTACGGTACAAAGCCCTAACTTTGCAGGAGGCAGTGTCGCATAGTCTTACACTATCACAACCAATACTTTACACTGCGGAAGAAATTCTCACGTGTAAAGAGGGTTCCTAAGTCATAGTGGTATTGCTTACTTCACAAGTGTTCATTACAGATAGCATGTGCAATATCTGTGTATATGAGATATGTCATTTGATGCGAAGCATGAAACAAAGCACCACTCTGATTACAATAAAAAAACAAAGAATGACAAAAATCACATGACTGGCCAAGGCAATGAATAGTTCAGAATGACTGGGATTTTTGTTGTGTGCAACGCTGCACTGAGAGATCCAGATAGGCTGACTCTGAGTTTTCAAAGTTATACTCTTATTATCCTACTTTATGAAAGAAGAAACTGAAAACTCAAGCAATCCTGTACCTCACCCAGAGTAGACCAGTGTGTGAACAAGAGAGTGAGAATTTCAATCTAAGCCACTACCAGCAGCTAAGCAATTAATTTGTGGGTTCCCACTTCTAAATGTTTGATTAACTCAGAGACACCCCCCTTCAAAGGCTTCCACCTTTCCAGGAGTCCTGCATTAGGTTGAGCTTGGGAAAGATATTGCTAACAGACTCAGTAGCTTCTTAATTCCTTTGTCTATTTCTAGTATAAGATAAGAAAACCATTTCTTGAACATAAGGACCTCATCTTTCTATTATAAGAATATAAGTTACTAGAGAAAAGCTTAAAAGATAGAAAGAAATCTTAACCCTATTTTACATGTTGATGTTTGAAGCCTTGCTTCTATCATTCCTGATCACTCTCAGCTAAGTGCTGATGTATCCTCTCATGAGGACCCGGTATCAACAAGGCCATTGTGAAATGAACATAGAAGAAACAAGCATTTGGCCCCTAGAGTCCATGCAGAAAATACTGAAGAAGCCAGGGAAACCAGAAAGCCTTTCCTGCTGTCTTTCCCTGCATATTCCATGGGCTCAGAAACAGACACTCCTCTGGCTAATAACAGGATGTTGAGGCCTTGTGTGTATCCTTTCCACACATGTAATTTTAGTGTATGTCTGAGACTTCCTAGTTGATTAACTAGATAATAGGGGTCAAGCTCATCTGAAATCAACAGTCAGTACTACCAGAAAATAAGACAGCCCTGCCCAGAAGTTGTGGCTTGTGTCCTCAGTCTTTTCTATGTGGCAAGGAATTTGTTCTGCAGCTTTAAATGTCTTTATATTTTTTTCAAATGTCTTATATCGCTCAGTGAATAATATCACAATGTAACATACCTGTGTAACCACATCTGGGGCATTCCTGAAGCTCCCCTCAGGCTTCTACACAGCTGTAAATACATAGTAGAATAATGCAAGAACAGGCAGAATTATATAAAACACCTTAACAGAGTCCACAAGTTTTAAATTTCAAATCATTATTCACGGAACACAGTTCTCTCCTGGGATAGTTTGCCCCTTCAGCCTGCATTTGTTATGAGTTCAGGAGCCAGGAGAACATAGCGAACACTGCCTTGGCAGTTTCTTTCAGGAACTCCTGGAAGATACCAGACTTTGGCAGTCTATTGTAGTTGCTTACAATGGACTGGTAAATTCTGTAAGGCCAGCACCACAGAATTCCAGGCACTGGTCGTCAGATTAAGTATCTATCTGTAAAACAGAAGAGTTCGGTAGATTACTTTTTACTCCTCAAGTTGCAGGGTGGTGTATCCATTGGAGTTCTTTAGTTACAAGTAACATGAGTCGAGTTTAACTGTACTAAAAAATAAAATGAGTTGAGATGAAGCAGTAGAAAGGTATGACAGAATCTAAAGTTTAAAAAAACAAGTTTACACTCATGAAGATAATGGGATTGAGAGACCTTAAGATTTTCCACCCCACGCTTAGCCATCTTGAGGTATCTATTTTATTTCTCTCTATGTGTGCCTGTCTCTGTGTGTTTCTCTTTCTCTCTTTATCTCTCTCTCTCTCTAAGTGCGCGCGTGCTTTGGTTCCTGGTCCTTATGGGGACATACACTGAGTATCTGAAGTGACTTGTAGTTTTGGCTACATTTAGAAAGTACCTTGGATGGAAGTGGGTGGTCCTTGGACTTCCCACAGGGCAGGGAACCCTAATTGCCCTTCGGGCTGACGAGGGAGGGGGACTTGATAGGGGAGGGGGAGGGAAATGGGAGGCGGTGGCGGGGAGGAGGCAGAAATCTTTAATAAATAAAGGCGGGGAGGAGGCAGAAATCTTTAATAAATAAATAAATAAGAAAAAAAAGAAAGAAAGAAAGTACCTTGGGCTAAAGTCTGATTCTAAATCCCAGTCCTAGTGAGACAAATGCCCACTTCTAATGTCACCCCCCAAAGGCCAGGTGGAAAGAAGATGTATCACATGATTTCAAGAATGGGCAGAGGAGAGGAAGGGAAGAGGTTTATGACATGGAAAGGAATCTCAAGCTCAATATTATTTCAGTCCAAATGCCTAGGTCTGGTTCCACAAAATCAAAAAAGAAATGTGGACCTGGACAGGTGAGATGGATGTGTTCAGCCTCTCCCTCTACTACTTTGATCGAACCATTCCTGGTATCCTGTGTCAGAAGAGACAACATCCTGACAGCTAGTTTTACCCTCTGCTTGTCCCATTTTCCCAACATCAAATGGACCACTTTTAAAAAATGTGAATTCTCTCACAAAACCACTCTCTGGAGAGAAGCGTAGGATTGTTATCTCTTCTCGGATAGCTGCCTTCTCTTCTTGTACACCGCCATAGACAGAAGCCACAGCTTCCTTCTTATCAGAACGGGATGTGGGAGGCCCTTTTATAGATCTTCTGTCTAGTTCTGCGAAGAGGATTATTGGGATGTGAAGGAATTTCACGATGGCTTCAAACTGACTACCCCCTCCAACTCCGAGTGCTTCTGCATCACCTCCCCAGCTGTTTCAAAAGTTGTTGAACCATTGACTGCTGCTGAGGCTGCTCTGAGCGCCCTTTGAAACGGGGGTCCCCAGCTGCAGTACATAATATTAATGAGCAATAAGTGCCTGCCTGCTGCTTCCTCCACCGGGCCCTTCCGGGCGCTGCCAACTGCCTATCACCGTCTCTGCATGGCCTCCTGGCCTACCGTGCCTGCAGAGTTGTGATACCACACCAGCACCCCATGCCCACAGTTGATGGGACGTCTCCGCCAGCCGCTGCTGAGACCATAGCATCTGATAAAGCTCTCTAGCTTTCTCTGGGTTATTTGCTGACAGTGCTTGTTGGCTAGTCAGCCCAGTCTGCAGACGAACAGCAGAAAATGGATTTAAACCCCATACAGGAGACAGAACTGAATATGAGCCAGGCTCTGCCAATTTTTTGCAGAAAGAGGCAACGAGTTGATATTCACTTTCTAAAACCAGACATACAGTTTCCTCTCTCTAGTCAAATGAGAAGCCATCAAGAGTCAAGTCCTACTCTATGCTTTTAATTTTCCTTATGATCCCTTTATAACAGAAGTGGCAAAGACCGGAAGAACCATAGCACTGGGATCTTCTATAATCAGTTAATGAGCAAAAAAAAACAAAAAAAAATGAAAAATAGTCATGATTTTGCACACTCGTTCCAATAAAAGCAAACAGCTAATTTTCCCAGGAAATAACATGCAATGTGCTCAGACTTAGACTTTGGTGCTTAGCTATTGACTAAATTGGGTCTCTGCTGCTCACATGCTAAGACTGAAGAGCGTGACCTTACCCCTTTCACCCCTTGGAGGAAGAGATATGTTGAACTGGGAGCACCACAGCTTAACTTTCAGTGTCTACTTGACTGGATTAGGCATCACCGCTGTGTACCTGGGAGGGCACTTCTAGAGAGGACTACCTGAGGGAGAAATATTCATCCTGAATGCGCTGCGAATGTCCTAGTCACTTTTCGATTGCTATTAAGAGACACCGCAGCCAAGGCAACTTATAAAAGAAAGCATTCAACAGGGGCTTGCTTATAGTTTCAGAGGCTGAGCCCATGGCCATCACAGCAGGGAGTCAGTTTGGCAGCAGAACGGCAGGCATAGCTCTGGAGCAGTCGCTGAGGGTTTACAGCCGTATCCTAAAGTTGGGGGCAGAGAATAAGACTGGACTCAGCATGGGCTTTTGAAGCCAGAAAGGCCACCCCCAGTGACACGCCTTTTCCAACAAGACCACACCTCCTAATCCTTCCCAAAACAGCCCTACCTACCAAAACAAGTGACTAAGCATTCAAATATCTGAGGTTTTGGGGGGGGGGGGGCATTCTCATTTGAACCATCACAGGGAACCTGCAAAAAAAATAAAGAACCCAGGAGCCAAGGTCAAAATAAAATAAAGCCAGCGGCATTGTAATACCTGCCCCCCCCACACACACACACACACTCTGCTAGCTGCCTGACTTGACAAAATTCCCTCTCTCCCACGCCCTCAGTGCCATGACGAACTGACGCTTCTGAAACTGTGACCCAAGATAAGAATCCTACACAAGACGTTGCTCTCTGGAATTTTGCTTGCAATGGCTAGAAAGAAGCTAATACAATAGCCATCATCTGTGTCGTCAGCTGGCGGCAGGCAGCACTATAAAACCACGTGTATTGACTCGTTAAATCCTCCCAGCCTCCCTCTGAAGCAAGAAATGTTATAGTCACCATCTGTGTGGGCTAGTTTTGATGTCAGCTTGACACAGACTAGAGTCATTTTGGAAGAGGGAACCTCAATTGAGAAAATGTCCCCACCAGCTTGGCCTATGATCAAGCCTGTGGAACATTTTCTTGATTGATGACTGACGTGGGTGAGCCAATCTGGCATGGGGTGGGTGGTCCTGGATGGTATAAGAAAGTAGGCGGAGCCAGCAAACCGGTAACCAGCACGCTTCTGTGGCTTCGGTTTCGGTTCCTGCCCCCAGGTTTCTGCCCCGAGTCCCTGACCTGTGTTCCCTCGGTGATGAACTTAATAAGCTGTAAGCTGAGATAAACCCTTTCCTCCCCAAGATGCGTTTGATCATGATGTTTTATTGTAGGGATAGAAACCCCTAACACAACATCAGGCTAATGAGGATGCTGAATTAAGCAACTGGGCCAAGATTGCATAAGTGTGAAGTGGAAGTGTGCTAGGATCTCAGCACAGACAACCTGATTCCAAAGCCCTGCATCCATTATCCTCTCCATGTAAAGCCTGTATGTCACCAAGGACCTCAACTTGTCCCTCCCCATATAGTAGAAGGAGCAAATATAGTCTTCCCCCTGCAAACATGAAAATGTCTTTGGCACCTGAAAGTACCCACTTGACACTCAGGGAATAGGACCGAATCAGAGAGAATACAGAATTTACTTGTCAATTTTTAAAGTTTTTTTTTCTTCCCCCCACAAAATCTGAGCCTCCAAGGCACTGTTTCTCGGCGCCTATTCCACCAGCTCATGACATGAGTGTTCACAAGGGATGTTTACTTCAAGCATGGAATCTGACATACTGCAACTGAATCCCTGGGAGAGGGTCCCGGTGATCTGCACTTTGAAGAAGCACTCCAGCGATGCTTATCACACTAAAGATTGGCACTCATTTCACAGTTGCATCTGGAAGTTTCGGCAGCACTGCCGATCATCAGTTCAACAGTAGATGATTATAGAAGGCTTTCAGAGTTTCTCCGCATTCAATAGCTATTTCAGGGAGCCCGGTAATGTGCAAGGAGTGTTTCTAAATTGTTGCCGTTTCCTTCTGTGTGCGTGCAGCGGCTGGTTAAGAAAGCTTCAATAAGGGCCCCAGTTAAGTGGACACTTATAAACTGTTTACATATAAAAATATACAAAAGACACTTTTCTACCCCAGACTCAAAGTGAGTCTTTCAGAATGGTCTTCTGGTCATCTTCGCTTATGTTTAAAGCCAAAGACTGTGACATGGACCATAAGAGCTGCCATGTTCTGGCTGTGCACATCTGTCCATCACCATCAACCCCAAATTCATGCTCACCCACTGCCTCAGTAAAGCCTAAGTTGCTTTCGGCACACTACATGCCCAGCATCTTTGCCCCAGCCCTGGGCACGTTCGTTTTCCCTGCCCGAGTGCCTGCACAGTTCTCATTTTTCCTTTCCTGCTCAGATTTGCTGTCACGTTCTTAGCAAGGGTTTGTTACAAGAAATTAGGACATCCGCGTATCTACCACCCATCGCTCTGACCACAGTTTTCTCTCCCTGTTAATTACTATGGTAACTTAATCTCCAGTTGTCTTAACAAGTCCACGATGGGCTACTAATCGCTAACCGTTTTTGTGCATTCAGCGTCTAGGGAAGCCTCGCTATAAAGTAAACATGCAGTTAACTGTTGTAAATTATCCTGAAGGAAAGGAAGGTACTTCATACTGTTGAAGATACAGCCTTGATTCTCAGTCTGAAGTCTGACATCGACAACAAAGATTCCACCTGTTTTCGTGCCTTAGCCTTTCTTCAGACAGCAGCAGAGACGGCGAGGTTGCAGAGCCAGAAGCCTCAAACATCTCTGGATGTTTGAAGCCTCACGTTATAAAGATGTTGTCTAGATGCCTTTAGTGTGTCAGCAGTTCTGCTCCTAAAGCCGGCTTCTCCTTTCTTAGTGCACCGGTACGGAATAATTAGTGCTTAAAAGGGAAGTTAGTGGAAGAGGGGAAATTTCTGATTTTGTTTGCTGCTCTACTTCAAAGGTTGAAAAGTATTCTTATTGCTGGGAGAGGGACACGGGGAGCCGGCCAGGTCATCACATGGGTTTGTTTAACTGTGTTTTATCATTGTCACTTTGCAGTCCATCTTCAAACAGCTGGGTGAGCTACCACACTTACCTTTAATAAGAGTGTTCCCCTAGGGGAGTTTATCTCCATCCTGACGGGAATACTGTCATGGGAGGGTATGCTTAAGCCAACTTGATACTAAAGGATGGGTGTAAGCATGTGTAAAGTCAGAAATGTTCATCTCCTAAGAGCTTTATAGCCTGTAGCACAGTGGGGATCATTATGATTTTATTTAATATAATGATTTTATATACACATACACATGTACATATACATGCTGACTGTAGATATTGCTCCATGGTAGAGTACCTGCCTGGCATGCCCAAGGGTCTGGTTCCATCTTTAGCACAAGAAAAGAAGGAAGAGGAGCAAGGGGAAGGGAGAGGAGACTTAATCAAAGCCTGGTGATTATAGGCTAGTCCTCCACTTGTTTGTGAAGGTGTTCAAAGCCAGGACCTCTCAGACTTTCTTGAGTAAACATAATCTCATTTTCTGCATCAGAGCGAAAAGCAATTAGGGAGGTACAGGTAGCTCTAGTGAGTTTGATTTCCAAGTATTGCTAATAATCATAAGACCTCAAACAGATTTTTTTAATTAGTGTACAAAATAATAAACTCCATTATGACACCTTCATGTATGCGCACCACGTACTTCACCGTATGTGTGCCCACTGCCCTCTGTGTTTTCCCTGCCCCCTTCCTGCTGGTCCCCTCCCTCCCTCCAACAGCCTCCTCTGCCTCTGTGTCATCCCCTCATAGTGGTGTCCTAATATGATCATTCTTCAAAGCTTAGAAATACAATATGCGTGGCCCAGCCGTCTGCAGGAAAGGACAGATGATAATACTATTAGTTAACAATTGCATTTCGTACCTGCAGATTTCTGAACACTTTCAAATCAATTTCCTTACTCAGTCCACATAACTCAAAGAGAAAGACAGGACTAAGAAGCCCATTTTACAAGTGAAAAGACTGAGCCAGAAAGTGCCTCAGATCTCACTGTCATGCTGTCCTTGACTGTTGGGAAGCAGGGTTCCTATTCAGACAGCTTGTCTGCTCAGCACCCACTCACACTTACTAAACAAGAAGACATCCTGTGCATATTTTATTTCAGAACAATGAACCAGGGGGCTTTAGCCCTCCTTCCTTGCTTGCTTGCTTTCTCTTTTTTTTTCTTTCTTCAGACCATGGGATGAGGAATGTTTTTGTTTTCTTTTCAAGGGAAGCTGAAAGTGAGCCTTCTTTCTTTCTGCACATCTTTTTTTCCAGAGCCATTTACCTTTATCCGGGTCCCCCGAAAGCCACTAATTCACAAGACAGTCCACTAACGAGCTTCCCTCTTTGTCTCCCTTTGTCTCTGTGTTCTGCAGTTAATAGCCAAGATACCAACTATCACAGCAGTCTGCAACTTGCATGGGGAGAAGCTGCAGGTATTTAAGCAATCTCATCCAGACATAGTGAATACACTGTTTCCTCCATTGTACAAGGAGCTCTTTAATCCTGACTGTGCCGCGGTCTGCAAATGAAGGGGCTGAGAACTCTCAGAGTCACGGAATGCATCGCCGTTAAGACAAAAGCAATGTGTTCATGGAGACTTAAGAAAAATGTCACTACTGCAACATTAGGAATGTCCTGCACTTAATAGAATTATTTTTCACCGCTACAGTTTGAAGAATGTAAATATGCACCTGAGTGGGGCTCTTTTGTTCGTTTGTTTGTTTTTGAAATGATCATAAATATACAAATATAGGACACTGGGTGTTATCTTTTTTAATTTTATTCGGGTATGTTTTGGAGACAACTGTTTATAGAATTTTATTGTAGATATATACAAGAACAGAGCCGTCCTTCACATGACTACTTTTCCTGCTGATTGTTCAAATATAATTTAAGAAAATTCCACTTACTAGGATTTACCTACTTCTATGTTTTTAGATAGTTGATGCATGTGGAAATCTGTAACTGTCTTGGAAAGTACTGTGCATGTATGTAATGAATATATAATATGTAAGAGTATTATATATGACTATTACGTATTCATGCACTGTGGTTTCAAATGCCATGCCCGCTAGCAATGGAGGTCTGGTCAGGCTCTCATGTGATTTACTTTCTGTTATGTGTTACTTTTATGTCAGACAATCAAGGTTTTGTTGTTTTTTTTTTCCCAGCCAGAGTTTTCATCCACACATAACAACAGGATAGTACCCATTCGGAAGCAAGTCTACAAAGGAATTGGTGTAGCATATAACTGCTTTCCAAAAGCTCCGTTTCTGTCAATGACTTCAAAGCCCTGTCAAGATGGCACATAGGGTTTTGGGTGCAATAGGATTTGAAGTCATTTTCCTGTTTCACAAATCGGTCTGTAAACCAGACAATAATATTTCTTATTATACAGAATATAAAATACTGAGATTCTCCCCCCACACACACACACTTTGGATTTGGATTTAAAATTGTGAAACTCAACTTTGATGCTTATTATTTCTTTAACAAAAAGAAAAAAATCAGTCTGTAGATTATGACCACCATCAGTGTTTTCAGAAATATCAGACTAGTAGTGTAAAACAAGGTCCCAGTGTCATTTTGTGTAAATACTGTCTAGCCATCTTCTCCCAAAGAACAGAAAGAAATAGAACATGCAAGGTAAAGAAGTTTTCATTAGATTCATACTCATTTTAATTTATTAGAAAACATGCTAATAGAAAGGAGAACACAGTCTAGAGCCTGGGGCCTCCAATTTTTTCAACTTCAAAATGCTATCTAATAAAAATAGAGCAAAAGTTCAAAAGATTAGAGAAATAATGTTTTGTCTATGAGACTGATATATCCCAAAGCCAAAATCCTTTCCTACACAGATTTAAAAGACCTCCTCTGTCTACACTGGTTAGTTCTTAGCCACTTAAAAGAACAGAATGAAAGGGTGACCTCTACAGTTTCTTCATCCACACATCTATGAAATTAAGTACCAGAAAGCATGGGCTTGAAGCCATTTGTTCTTCCAATTCCTGGAAGGCCTAGGCCTTCAGTGCGATCTAGTCCAAACTAAGACTTTCGAAAAAGCAGCTAGGGGACACATTTGTGTATGAGACACCAAAAGCTATGATGTACTGTAAGTGTGGCACAGGCCCTAGCTTTAAAAAAACATGCCCTGTTCTCCCTGGACACACACACACACACACACACACACACACGCACGCACGTACACACACACACACACACATGCACGCACGCATGCACCTACTCTGTAAATCTCCATTAATAGAAAGTTTGGATTTTTGCTTGTTTTATTTATTTGTTTTAGATCTCTCATATTCTCCTGAAGTTCTTGGTTGAGAGTCATCTCCACCACGATGCCTCGGAACTCTGGCAGATGATCTAAACAGTGCTGTTAGTCTTTCCTTTTAGAAAACAGAGGCTTTTCTCACCTCATGATTGATGAATTCCAAGCCATTGGGGGAAAACAAAAAGGCTTTAAAATAATGAATCTCTTTTTCAACCACTGTTATATTCAATTAATTTAACTACATTGAACCAAATTACCTTTGGTTCTGAGAAGACAGCTGTAGTCTGCTTATTATGCCGCTACAGGGACTCAGTTCTTTTTGGTGTAAATGTCACTCTTGCTAGCTCTTTGTATAAAGAATTAATTCCAAGAGTCATATTTCCTTCTAATGGAAAGATACTTTTTCTGATTGCTAGGAAAACAGGGTAATGGAAGGCACTCAATTAAACCAAGCCACTTCCAAATGCAATGTATGTTTTATGATTGGCTTGTGATAGGCAAGGCTTACTGTGTCGACTTGGCGTTCCCCTTTGAGCTTTGAACTCATGTCAAACTTCGTTTTCATTGTTCTGTTGGCTCAGTATTTCCCATTGTCAGCCTGTAAATCCCACTCGGCTGCAAAGGGAATCATTTGTTGCCTCCAGTTTACCTTAGAGGATTTTCGTTGCCTCAATTGGTGAAGTAGCTGCGAATTTTTTCCTCCTTTGCCCCACGGGCGGTGTAGGAAAAAGATTGCTCCCCACATTTGCCTCAGGGGGTACGGGTTTTGAAATTGTGTCATTTCCACTAGTGCGAGCATTTCATTGGGACAGCACGACCCTTTGAAGCAGAGGGAGAGGAAGCAGCTAGGAATTGAACCAGAACCAGACAGTGGTGACCAGTCCAGGCACAGCCCACTTTCCATCTAAAGGAGAGCGCTCCAGTTTTGGCTGCGGTTGCCAACTTTTCCCTTAAAAGAGAATCCAGTCATGTTTTTAATGGTAAGAAAGCCTTTAAACACTGCCCTTTGAACATCTCAGTGACTGCATGAAATTTCCGTAAGAAAAACTCTCTTTACCACACACAGTCTCCGCAAGCTGTTCCTTCTCCTGAGACCTGGCTGAGGCTCACCGTGTGCTAGTATGAGGTATACACTGGAAGAAGGAACTAGGGTCTGTAGTCTCCATCACGCCTCAAGGATGACAATCACTGCTTGATGCAGATGTTGCACTGAATCTGCTCAGGGATGTTTCATTAAGAAAAGAAATAAAATTCATCGATAATGTGAAAGGGATAAACGGGAAAATGACAATAAAATCTATGTGGCATAAGTTGAACATGCCAGGGAGAGATGCTCTCTAAAAGGCTTCAGACCAGCCACAGTGGCTTCACGTAAGAAAATGAATGCCCCACCCCCCTCCTTTGGACCTGCCTGAAAGTTTTACACAAGACATTAGTTTCAGTCTCTAAAATAAGCAAAGAACAAAACAACCAAGCTGTCCCGCTTCTCTCCCAATTAATCCAGAATTCCTGTGTAAGTCCTTAGCAAAAGAAATGCAGGGATCTAACTGTCAACGGACAGAGCTGACAGACTATGTGAGTGACAATTCCAGGGCATCAGGACTCTGTAAAAAGAAAGGCAAAATTTGGAGGGAGAAGCAGAGATTTCGAATCTGGGTTGACAGTTACGGATGGCCACGCAGTCTGTGGCTTGGTCTGTCTTTGTGTCAGGTTTTCTGGGGGTTCTTTTATTCCCAGGTTAGACATTGAAGGTCAGGATATTCTTTCCAAGCACATTTTCCGCATTTTCTTTGTCTTAATGCTTTCTTCAGGGCTCTGGGCTAAAGGACCTCTAAGTAAAAAGCAGAGAATATTATGGTCTTAGGTGATTAGATTTCTCTGGCAATAGCTGGGAGACTCCAGAGTGTACCCAAATGGATATTAACAAGAGGCATCAGAGGACATCATGATTGTCTTATCAAGCAGGTTACATCCCAGCAGTCAAGCTAAACTGTTTGGAGAAAGCCTTGAAGATGCATGGCCAGGTCTCTCTGGCTCTCCACAATGCTGCACATAAGGGGTTCCAATTCTAAAACAACTCTTAGGTCCCAAGGACAACCTAAAATGTTTTCCTTGTTTGTTTGTTTGGTTTTTGTTTTCTTTTGTTTGTTTTTGTTTTCTTTTTTTCTCAAAACCACCAGAAACAAGTAATGTCAGTGTCGTTCCACATCCTTAGTCTCTCTTTATTACAGAAGCAGGAAATATTTGGCTGCTGTCCAAATCATTCTTCCTGGCTCTCTCTCTCTCTCTCTCTCTCTCTCTCTCTCTCTCTCTCTCTCTCTCTCTCTCTCTGTTTTAACTAAAATTACGACAAAAGGCAGTAGGCTCAGACAAGGATGTCTCGGCTCTGCCAGGCACTGAATGATAGAGGTAGCTCTTGTACACTTCGGAGGGAAGCCTCTGCAGAGTCCCTTTATAAAGAGGAGGGAAATGCCACCAAGATGAAGAAGTACTATTTGATGTTCTCTTTGCAACTGCTGGTAAATGTGTAGCCAGAAGAAAGGCCTCATGTGGGGAGCCAGGGGGTCTTTTGGAAACAGGTTGCTAACGCTTTTTCTTTTCAAGAGAAGCATGTCTCAGAACCAGAGGTTTAAACCTGCCTGTTTAAATCAACAATTGAAAACTCAAAACCCCCAGAGTGGCAAGGAGTGGATGCAAATAGTGTAGCAGTCATACTAAGCTGGCAAGGAAATGTCCTACCTAGGATAGGACAGCCACCATTCAGCCGAGGTTGCATGCTGACCGTGCTTCTGAATTATGTAAGCTGTCTCGGGTTAGAAATGCTGACAGCTGACTCTGAGCATAGTGCAGACCAAACAAACACATCTCTGAGCAGAAGAGGCTCATAGACTGTCAATTTGGGGCCTCCAGTTGATATCAAATGTCGGATCTAGAGGTCTGTTCTGCTAGAACCAATCAGGTCAGATTTGACAGAGAGCGACATTGGAAGTATGCTAGTACAGAGGGAGAGAGGAGAGATCTTGCCCTTCTCATTCTCAATTTAGTTTCAATATTTACTCATCGTTATTCAAAGATATAATAACAGGTGGCTTGAACAAAATAACAGTCGAAAGATGGAGGCAAATCGGCTGAATGACGGCTTACAAAAGACACTTCCATGTGTCCTGACGAGCTCCGCCGTGAAGGAGCCGAGAGAACCAGATTTCTTGTCCATTTTTTTTCCCTGAAAGACAGATGTATAACTTTCATGTTTCCGAGCCTGTCCATGTGTCCTTAAATGTATGGCTTCAAATCTGTGACACTTTCTTGCTGTCTTTTAGTTAGACATTTCTGAGCAATTTATTCTATCATGGGAATATCCTCACTCCCCCCCACCCTTGTTCTAAAGTGCAGGTCACAGGTCCCTACACAGCAGGTGGGAACTGTCTGTCTGCACACTTTTTTCCCTAAGCTGCTGAAATTCCTCCCCCGAGGTGAACTGGTCACAACAACCGTTGCTTTCTGCATGACCAAAGCACAACCTCCCGTGGATCAGAGAGGCCAGGCCAGTGGTTGTTCTCACAGCCAAAACTAAAGCACAAAGATGACTGGAATTAAGTAAGCCCAGCGAGGGGAAATGCAGGTTGTCTGTCCTCCTGTTGACAGCATGAGGCTCACCTCACTTATGCCCTGGCTGTGGCTAATGGTGAACCCTCCCCCCTGTCACCAGCACGGCCGTTCATAGATGCTCACGAGGAATGTCCGAAAGCCACAAGTCCCACACCCGAGCACACCACCACTTGCTTCATCCCATTAGCACACGCCCAAGAATGAAAACTAAACCCACAGAAAACTGAGTATGTATTGTAGAAATGTAGAGGAAAAGTAAAAAAAAAAATATTTTTTCAAATGTAATTACTTTTAATATATGCTTGTGGGAGGTCTAATACAATGTACGCTGTCTCTGCAATTTTTGCTGTAAATATTGAGAGACGGCGAATACACTGATTTTTCTATGTCTCTGTTTAAGCATAAGACTTTGTAACGATTTTTTAGAGGGGGGTAAACAACAAAGATAAAATATGTACTTGCTTCCTTCCTGAGTGCTGTGTACCTCTCAGTCTTTTAAATGGAAAACGGTTGTAACGGTTTAAGCATCCTGATGGGTCTTCGGTGTTAAGTATATGCTTCTTTGCGTAATACAACTAAGAAAGGGACAGGGCTATCAATTAACTGCTCCAAAGAATTCTGTATGGAAGACTGGCCTAAGACCTGCAAACTCCAGCTAAACTGGCAAATATGAGAAAGGGACGCTTAAAAAAAAGAGACCGTTGTCAAAGTGACGTCGTCTCTCCTCACGGCCAATGGCTCTGTCCACATCCACTCTGCATGGACTAGCTTAAGGAAAACGAACCCTGCTTTCTGATGAACAAAATATTTTTGTATGTGTTTATTTCGTATTAATGACTTGAGGTCAGACCACTCATTCGCTGAAGCCATAACTGACCTCCACCAAATAAATGTTGTAAAGAAGCTGGGGGAGGGGGTTGGGAAGAGACTGAGAGGTAGGAAAGACCCGTGATGTGGTGAAGGGAACAACATAGGCAAGAGCAGGGCCAGTGAAACTGATGTTTTCCCTGCATCCCAAATATGACTTTAAAAGGCTAGTATTTTATGATGATCGATTTATAAAATAAAAAAGATATTTAGATTTAAATGAGACTTTCCAATATTTTTGAAATCCCTGACAATGCTTCCCTGCTTTTAGGATTGAGATAAATGATTTTCCTATCCTTCTGGTGTTCTGAGATTTAACGCTTCTGCCATAGCTGCAGCCTACAGTCCACGGTGCAGAGCCACTGAGTCCAGAGGTGAAGCCAAGGACTATCTGGGGCGTGGCTGTGCCTACTCCACGGCTGCACCTGGAGGAGCAGGGTGGGAGGTCCAGCTTGCTCCTCCTCAGCATGCACACCACTGTTGGCAGTGCCCAGGTGCTGCATTGCCGCAAGTATGTAAAATAAAAGCATTCATTCTGAAAAGCTAAGTATACCTTTTTTTAAAAAAAGAGCAACGCCTCCTGTAGTCAACCACTGATTTTTCAGGAGCTGAATTATGCTATTACCATATACTCTTACCAATCTGTAGGGTGCAAGGCAAACTACCAATAAACCCAGTGGTATATGTAGTTTTTAAAACTACAATTTTCTGATATCTCTCTCTCTCTCCTCTCTCTCTCTTTCTCTCCTTGTTTAATATATAAGCCCTAATTTCTGTGTATGTGAGTAAATCTGCAGCCTGAGTCATTTAGGAAGTAAGCATTGAATTTTTTTAATTATAAATATAATAGATTAATGCAGCACTCCCTAACAGCTAAAGAGAGTTTTATATTACTTTAGAATGTAATGGGGTTCGTTTTTATTTTCTGTCCTGTAAATTATTAGTTGAATACTGTTAGCATTCCCAGATAATGCACACATGATTTCTGAATGTTTCCTGTAAATGACAATCAATGTTTATGACCTTCCCTCCTTCAATGCTGAACAAATTAAAGAAGAAAAAGAAAATAAAAGTCTCTCCTGGTGCTTTTCTTCACACACACACAGGGAACCACGAAGGAGTGGGTGGAGAGGACAGATAACTGGGGCTTTAAGAGTAAGATCCTGGAGATTCTAGCTTCCAAAGTTGTCTTTTCTTGAGTGACTGATGGGTTATCGCTCCACTAGAAACTCTGTGTCTCCCATATCTGCCCTAAATGAAGAGTGATTTTTGAAGAAAAGACTTGGAGTGCATTTTGACCGAATAACGTACTAGAATGCAATCGACTTGACCTTCATAAGGTGATAAATGTTTTTCTAAGAGATGCTCTTCCTCACAGCTATGTCGTACAGTTAAAGAAGGACCAATATCTCTCCAAAGTAAGTGCTCTCTTCTCAACATTTGCATAAAAGGAAGCCTGCCCTGTCCCCCACCCCCTCAGAGCCATAAGCAATCCCTTCGTATATTCTGTTGAAAGCTGCAGCAGGTTTGAAATAAATGAAGCAGCCCTCATATACGATGAAGTTTCCTGATCAAGTCTCAGGATCTGTGCTGCTGTTGCTTTGTTCGTAGTGCAGCTCCACTGAAGCCAGCGCTTTCCAGAACACCTGAAACGCTTTGACTCTTGCTCGACACCACCCTGGAGAGTAGGTAATGGCATTTACATTTCTTTCATAAGTGTATGTACTTTAAGAAACTTCTACTGTAGTAGGTTTCCCTAGGACCCATCAAATGGCCCTTAGTGTTAGTTGACCCTCCCTTTCTGCCCTCTGTTAATCCTCCCATTCCAGTCTCTTCCTGGCTCACCTTAACTATGTACTCTAATTCCCCTTACTTGAGAGATCACCCCCAATTCCCTTATCCTAGACCTAACCTTTATGGTTTAGGGATTGTAGCATGCCTATCTAAAGCTTAAAAGCTAGCATCCATATATGAGCAAATTCATACCATATTGGTCTTTCTGGGTCTGGGATACCTCATTCAGGATGATTTTTTTTTTCTACTCCATCCATTTACCTGTGAATTTCAAGATTTTGGTTTTTAGCAGTTGAATAACATTACATTGTGTAAATGAACCACATTTTCATTATCCATTCATCTGTTGATGGACATCTAGTCTAATTTTTATTCCTAGTTATTACTACTCAGACTAAGTGCACAGGCAAACTCACATTTGTCCTATCAGTCTTCAGTAAGGGGACCGGAAGGACCTCCGTCCTGGCCTGCCATTCCCCAAACTACAGTGTCTGTAATCCCAAACATCTCTCACAGTTTAGTCTGCCCTTAAGCACAAGTGTTATTTATTGAAGATCATCAGAACAACCAGTGGCAAAGATCAAAACACAGGACCTACTATGAATGCCATCTCAGTGAATACTATGTGCATTTAAAGCACAGCTTTTTCTTGTTGTTGTTGTTACTGCTGCTGCTGCTTGCTGTTACTGTTTTGGTGGCAGGAGGAAAGAGTAAGGTAGAGAGGAAATGTTGAGGCAGGGTTGAGTAGCCCTGGCTGTCCTGGAACTCACTATGTAGACCAGGCTGCCCTCAAATTCATAGAGTCTGTATCTGCCTCCCGCTAGAATTAAACCAACATAGTTTTGTGGCTATTTGCATTTTAAAATATAGGTTTCACTATTATTCAGGAACAGGAAGGTCAAGAGATTGGGTGGTTGTTACATCATTGAAAAGGAAATTTGCAGAGCTGTAGAGATGTCTCAGAGAAGCCAGGTTTGATCTGGCTGCTCACAGCACTCTGTAACTACAGTTCCACAGGAACCACTGACTTCTGACCTCTGAGGCACTGCATACATGTACATCAACACACACACAAGTAAAATACTCATAAATATAACAGTCTTTAAAGAAATATTTTCAATTGTAAAAAAGGAAAGGCAACTTATGACTCAGAGTTCCCAGAAAGAAGGGTCCATCAAAGATGAGTCAAAGAAGCTACAGGGCCAATCAGGAGGCAGAGAGAGCAAACCAGGGGAGATGGAAGCAGGATCCTACACTGGGATTTTTCTTTCTTTCTTTCTTTCTTTCTTTCTTTCTTTCTTTCTTTCTTTTTCTTTCTTTCTAATTTCATTTTACACTCCAGCCATGGTTCTCCCTCCCACCCCTCCTCCCTCCCCTCCCGCCTTCCCTCCAGCCCACCTCCCCATGGGTAAGGGCTCAGCTGGGGAGTCAACAAAGTCTGGCACATTATGTTGGGGAGGCACCAAGCCCCTGCCCCCTGCATTAAGGCTGAGCATGGCATCCCACCATAGGGAATGGACTCCAACAAGCTAACTCATGCACCAGGGATAGATCGTGTACCTACTTCCAGGGGCCCCTCAGATAATCCAAGCTTCACTATTGTCTCCCACCTCTGAAGGGCCTAGTTCAGTCCCATGGAGGCTCCATAGCTGTCGGTCTAGAGTTCATGAACCATACTCTGGGATTTTTATGAGAAAAAATAGATGTGGCCAGGTAAGTAGGTTGGGCACTGCCCAGTTTGTATGATTTCAGTGGTCTCTAGAATGTTGAGCTCTTACAGGTTGCCTGTTACCTGGCCCTTGCATGACTAGGCCAGGGAGATAGGGGCACGGCACTCCTGGAAGCTCAGTAAAGGAGGAAGTTTGCTATCTAGAGTCACTGCTTTGCTTAGAGTGGACTTACAGGCAAGACATTTCCTGTCCAAGGAACTGGCTAGTCTGGGGGAGGGGCACAATCTTTCTATGGACAGCAAGACCCCAAATATCAAAGCATCAGGATGAAAAGACATGCTTATGCAAAATGATTTATGCATTTGGACTCACTATGGTCCCTACCCTCATGCAGGAAGAACAGAGCCATCCAAGTTCTCCAAGGGAGGAAACGTTCAGAAACATCGATTTGTGTTTCACCCTCTATTTCCTGACTCTACATTCAGGCTCCTTGTAATTCCTAATCTTGGGGGATTCTATGAGGTGGAAAATTGGCCCCAGAGCTCCGGAATTCTCTGCCCAGCAAAGAGAGCTGTGTCTCATAATAGACACCAAAGAAGGAAATTTCTATCTTAAGTTAGAATTGTGAAAGAATATGTAAGTGCCTGGAGACAGGCGCTCAGCAGCAATTTCCAGGTACCCCAAGGCTTCTCACGTGAGTGGCAACACTTTAAGGAACCATTTTCCTCTATCCATCAAGCTCCCGTCAATAATGTGTCCATCCTCGTGTACCAGTTTTCAAGGGCTAAAGCCTCACAAACAGGCTGTTTAAATGATGGAAGTGTATGTCCTCACACTTTTGTAGAATAATACGTTATCAGGATTGTTTCCCTCTGAGAAAGTTCCTCAAAAAAAAAAAAAAAAAAACTGTTCTGTTCCTTGCCCGGTATCTGGCTCTTTTAAAGCAATATTTATACTATCTTTTGTATAAGATTTACAGAAACTTTGTTCCAATATCTCTGTGCCTTCATCCTCACAGGGCATGCTTGTATGTATGTCTGTGTCTACATTCTCCCTTTATTATAAGGCTACTATTCCTATCTGATGACCTCCTTTTAATGTGATTATGACTGTACAGAACCTGGATCCAAATGAAGTCACATATTGAGTTTCTAGAAGTCAAGACTTCAGCATATGCTTTAATAAACAGTGTGTATATCTTGTGATTTCTCACCCAATTAACAAGATGATGAAAACTTCAAGTTGATTTCAGGAAAATGATGGTATTAATTGAACAACTTCATTTTGGACTGCCAATCTACAAATCACATAGCACGATCTTGATGCAAATGACACATATCAAAGTAGCACCAACAGAGGCAGAGAGAGGGGATGAAGCTATCTGAACAAATTAGTGAAAGACTGTGGGGAGGGGCAAACAGGTAAAGTGGAAATTCTGTGATTCAAATACAGCTAGCCACTCACCAATACCCCACTCCCCCTTCCATGAACGTGACCCAGGAAGAAAACATCCTATGTCACACTACGAATTCAAATATACGTGGCAACCTTTCACAGCTCCTTCCTCAGCCAGGAAGAAAAATATTTAAGTAGGAGGAGGGAGGAGAGGATTTGTAATCTCTTATAGAACCAACAGGCAGCAGAGATTTGTAGAAAGACGGCCGAGTTCCCAGCTGTTCTGGCACAGGACTTGGTGTCACTGAGACTTTATTGACAAGTCCTCTGCTCGGCATGTTCCATTCTCACCAAACATTGCAAGCCTAAAATCCTGCAGTCCTCAAACACATGAAGATAGAGTGTCATATGGCTTGTCCCTGGATTTGGAAGGATTAGGTGAAAGGGGGCTGACTGGGAGCTATGTGATAGGCTTGATGAGCAGAGAAGGTAAAATTGGAAAGGACTGTCCCACAATAGATAACCTCTCTTCCATCTCTCGGTTCACAGGAACTTCCTCTCTCCTCCAACCACAGCCACATCATTGACCAGGGAGTTCAGGTTGATGGTACCTTAAAATTCCCTGACACATATTACAGAGACTGAAATCTGACACACATAGGAACTTTATAAATTTTTTTGATCTTGTATTTAAAACCATTATACTCTAAGATATTTCTAACCCTGGACAGTGAATAAAATGTTTACCATTTAAATAATCCTTTGGGGGCTGATGAAGTGGTTCAGCATTCAAAGGCATTTGCTACACAAGCCTTGACCATATGTGTGTCCTGGCATGTGAACATGTCCACACATACAATGTCCACACATACAATACCAGAATGAAGAAACAAACATACAAACAAATAAGGTAATGCTGTAATCCCTTGGATGGACTCCTGCTGCAATAATGACACGCTGCCTAAGAGAGCAGCCAATGATATTCGGACTGGACCTGGGGCTTCCTGCAGCAGAGGGAGTCCATGCCTAATCACTGTGGACCTAGTCAAGGGCCCATGGCTGGGGAGATCATAGGCTCAAGGGGGAACCTACTGCCTCTGTCCCATTCAATGAATACATTATAAAACCGGCTCCTTAACATTTACCTTTAGACCCATAGAGCAGTGCTACTCTCAACTTTGGTCAAAAACAACTTCTTTTTGAATAAACTGTGGTTAAAGAAGATGAATAACTGGTCAGGGTGCTAAAAATAAGTGTCTATTGAGTGCTTATGCCTCAATGGGACAGCCATAGCACTCCTTCCAAGGCTCAGGGAACACCACAAAAGAGGAGGTGGAAAAAGACAGCATCAGAGCAAGATAAGATCATTTTACTAATGGACTCACAGCAGCTATGGGTACTCATGCAGGACTGGGTCTGTTATCCTTCAGTTGTGAGTATGGGCGGGCTCGCAGGGGTGGGCCTTCCTTGGGAAGCTGTTGGCAGGTGGTGGTTGTGGGAGGGAATCATTGTTTCTTAATGGTGTCACCACTGGTAAACTGTCCATGCTCCTTTGGGTAGCTCCACTCTCATGCCCACTCTGTGGACCCATTAAACTTAGTCACAAAACAAAACCAAAAACAGAAACCAAAATGAACGGTAAAACAGTGAGAAGGATGCTGGGGGCTGGGGGTGAGAGAAACATATGGGGATGAATGTGACCAAAATGTATTCTAGACACAAATATATGGATGATATGCAACTGATAATTAATAAATAAGAAAATTAATTTTAGTCAGAGGTGGCACACACCTTAAACCCCAGAGGCAGAGGTAGGAATATCTCTGTGAGTTTGAAGCCAACCTGGTCTACAAAGTAAGTTCCAGGAAAGTCAGAGCTAAAAACCCTGCCTCTAAAAAGCCAAAAGAAAGAGAGAAAAAGAAAGAAAAGAAGATTAATTTTAAAAGCATCCCTTCACACACATCTTGATTCTACACCATTCATATAAAACCTCTTTGCTTTAAAGATTTCTTCATCAAGACTTCTGATTCTAGATGAACGTGGAAGGCTCTAAGTTTCTTCCTCTGCATCCACCTTTCCAGCTATAATTCCTCTCTGAATTAGAATGTCAATCTCTAGAAGCAATTTTATCTGAACTTTCAGAGCCCTCGGCTCTCCACTAAGTGATGTCTTTCTTGGGAAATGCTTAGTGACTTCTAAGCAGAGTTTAAATCCTTTATCCAGACAGGTTCAAAGCAGCAGTTCTGTTGCTTTTCCCAATTCATGTTCCAGAAAGGAGTCCTTAGTGTGATGTCGATAGCTCCATCCACCTTCCGGCTTTCACCGTCTTGCATGCTCCCTCACACCCCAGGAAAGACAAACATCTCTCCAGTTTCCCAGAAAGATGGCTCAGTAGAATATTTTCTGTATTTATTTTTTTCCTTTTGTTGAAAATAGATTTTTTTCTCATATACTACATCCTGATTATGGTTTCCCCTCTCTCAACTCCTCCAAGCTGCTCCTTCCTCTCTTCCCATTTGATCCACCTCTTTTCTGTCTCTCATTAGAAAACAAACAGGCTTCTGTGGGATAGTAATAAAATATAATAAGATGAAACAAAAACTAACACATTGGTATTGGACAAAACAAACTGAAGAAAAGAGTCCAAGAAAAAGCACAAGAAACACAGACCCTCTCATTTACATACGCAGGAATCCCATAGAAACACTAACCTGAAAGCCATAATATATACACCTAGGACCAATAGAGTAAAACAAAAATATGTGTATGTACATATGTATTATATGTAAACAAAATTTTAATAGTGTTTTTATTACTTATAATAAAAATAAGGTAACTTTAAAAAAGGAAGCCTTGAGACTATATTATGATACTAGGTGCCCTCAAAGATGCAGCTCGGTTCATTTTCTGTTGGCCATCTACTGTAGGGCATGCAGCCTGCTCTTAAGAGTAGTTTGTTTCCCCAGGTAGTTTGTTTCTCCCTTGGATGAAACTAAATTTTCATTTTCAAGGGGTTATCAATTGGAGATAGCTTCTGGGTGGAAGCATGTGTTCCCTTTTTCAGCTCAAGGCCTTCCAAATGGCGCAGACCGATGCAGGCTCTACGCAAGTCTCTGTCTCTGTGAGTTCACACATGGTCGATCGTGTAGGTTTAGAGGGCCTTGTTTCCTTGGTGTCCTTCATCCCCTCTGGCTCTTCCACTCTCTATGCCTCCTCTCCTGTGGCTCTCTGTAATTGTTCCCATCAGCTGTAGGAGGCAGTTTCTCTGACGGCTGTACAAGGCACTGAATTCTGAGTATAGCAGGATGTCATTGGGAGTCATTTCATTGCTGAGCTGTCTGTTTTAGAACGGTAAGTAGTATTTAGTTTTACCCTGGGCTATTCTGTCTCAGGTTCGTGGTCACCCAAGCTATGTCGGTGGGCTCCATCTGTGGGTCTTCAGTCAAATCAGATATTGGTTGGTGTGGTAGTTTGAAAGAAAATGCCCCACAAGGGTAGTGGCCTTGTTGAAGTAGATATGGCCAAGTTGCAGGAAGTATGTCACCGTGGGGGCGGGCTTTGAGGTCTCTTTCACTCAAGCTTTGCTTAGTGCAACAGTCGATTTCCAGCTCCCTGCAACCTATAGGACTCTGAGCTACTACTGCAGCCCCATGTCTGCCTGCACGCTGCCATGCTCCCCATCATGATGATAATAGACTGAACCTCTGAAACTGTAAGCGAGCCACCCAAACTAAATGTTTTCTTTATGAGCTGCTGTGGTCTTGGTGTCCCTTCTTAGCAAGAAAAAGCCTAACTAAGACAGTTGATTCCTCCTGACAAGCTCTGTGCACCATTGCCTTAGCATAGCACGCAATTCGCACACCACTGTAGATAAGGAATTTGTGCCTGACGTGGTGTTCACAAGTCTCTTGAGTAGTTCATATATTTTGGATACTGGCCCTCTATCAGATATGTAGTTGGCAAAAATATTTTCCCATTCTGGAGCTGCCAATTTGTTTAAATGATAATGTCCCTTGCCATACAAAAACATCTCAGTTTCATGAGGTCCCATTTATTCATTGTTGCTCATAGTTCCTATGCCAGCAGTGTTCTGTTCGGAAAGTTTTTTCCTGTGCCAATGAGTTCAAGGCTATTCCCCACTTTTTTTTTTCTAGCAGGTTCTGTGTATCTGGTTTTATGTTAAAGTTTTTATCCATTTTGAGTTTAGTTTTGTGCAAGGTGATAACTACACATCTATTTGGATTCTTCTACTTGTAGCTTTCCAGTTTGACCAGCACCACTTGTTGAAGACCTTGTCTTTTTTTTTTTTTCCCAGTGTATTTTTCTGACTTCTTTATCAAAAATCAGGTGGTCGTAGGTGTGTGTATTTATGACTGGGTCTCCAGTTTGATTTCATTGATCAACATGTTCGTTTTGTGCCAATACCATGCTGCTTTTATTACCATAGTTCTCAAGTACAATTTAGATTTGGGAATGGTAATGCCTCCAACAGTGATTTTATTATTCAAGATTATTTTAGCTATCCTCAGTTTTTGTGTTTCTATAAGAAATTGAAATTGTTTTTTTTCAAGATAAATGCAGAATTGTGTTGGAATTTAGATGGGGATTGCATTGAATATATAGACTGCTGTTGGCGGATGACCATTTTTACGATATTAATCAAACCAATCCTTGAGCATGGAAGATTATTCCATCTTCTTATATCTTCTTCATTTTCTTTTTTCATTGTCTTAAAGGTTTTTTGGTTGTTTTGTGTTTGTTTTGTCTTCTGAGGCAGGATTTCTCTGTGTTGTTCTGGCTGTTCTGGAAGACACTCTGTAGAACACGCTAGCTTCTGACTCAGTGATCTGTCACCTACGCCTCCTGAGTGCTCGGTTTATAGGTGTGTGCCACTGTACCCAGCAAAGTTCTTACCATTCAAAGAGCAAAACTCTTACCATTTACTTTCTTGGTCAGAGTTAGCTCAAGCTATTGTACATTGTTTGAGGCTATTGTGAAGTGTTGTTTCCCTGTTTCTTTCTTACTCCATTTGTCAACAATATATACGAGGTCTACTGATTTTTGTGAGTTGATTTTATATCTAACTACTTTCCTTAAAGTATTTATCAGTTGTAGGAGTTTACCTTTAGAATTTTTAGGGTAATTTATGTGTCCTATCATGTCATCTGCAAATAAAGAGACTTTGACTTTTTCCCTTCCTATTTGTATCCCTTTAATCTTCTTTAGTTATCTTATTGCTCTAGCTATTAGAGCAAATACTTCAGGTACTATCTTGATTAGGTACGAAGAAACTAGACAACCTTGTCTTGTTCCTGATTTTAATGGAATTGCTTTGAGTTTCTTGCCATTTAAGTTATGAACTTGCTGCAAACTGCCTTTATTATGTTGAGTTGTGTCCCTTGCATCCCTAATCTTTATGGTACTTTTATCATGAAGAAGTGTCAGGTTTTTGTCAAAGACCTTTTGTACATCTAATGAGATTATCATATGGTTTTTGTCTTTCAGTCTGTTTATATGGTGGATTACATTTATTGATGTATATATATTGACTCATGCTTGCATCTCTGGGATAAAGCCTACTTGATCATAGTGAATGAATCTTTTTGATATGTTCTTGGATTCATTTTGCAAGCATTTTATTGAGAATGTTTGTATCTATGTTCATAAAGGAAATTGATCCTTAATTCTTTTTGCTAAGTCTTTTTTTGGTTTGGGTATCTAGGTAACTGTGGCCTCATAAAACAATTTGGGCAATGTTCTTTCTATTTCTATTTTGTGGGATAATTTGAGGAGTAGAAAGTTTGTTTGTTCGTTTGTTTGTTTAATAGGCTCTTCAAAAAGAGAGCCAGATATATACTAAAAACAAATATATTTTTTTCTTCTCATATAGATTTAATCAGCTACTTTTCTGGTTGTCCCCAAAGACCAAGTATAATTTTTTTTTGTGCCCAATAAAAGAAGAGCATCATGCCACCTTGCCTTGTGGGAGAAGTGAAGCGGAGAAGTGAGGCAGTCAGGACTCAGCTAAAAGATGTGTCTGTTGCCCTCATCTCCTGAGCACGCTTGGAGAATTTGCTACATGTTAAACATTCTATGACAGTCCTGAGATGACAGGTAGTTAACATGGCGTCTGTTTTTCAGGTTTCCACAGTCTAGCAAGGCAAATAGGCCAGCAAACAAATAGTCTAAAACTTTGAAATATGTATTTGAACTGAAAAAAGGGTGACTAAATCTACTTGAAAATAGCTGTAGGATAAAATGAGGATCAGAAAAAAGACTGCCATTTAAACAGAGTCCTAAAACAATAACCAGAATATGTGATGAAGAAGAATCCAGAGAGGAGAGTGAAGGAGAGGATGGAAGATGGGGAGAGGAAGAAGAAAGAAGGAATGACAGACAAAAGTAGAAAGAGGGAAGGAAAAGAGAGGAGGGGAGTTAAAGGAAAAGAAAGGAAGAAGAGGGAAGAGAAAATACTGGAAGAAAGGAGGAAGGGCAGGAAGGGAGAGGAAGCAGAGAGAGGGAGAGAAAACCGGGATGCAGAATAATTGGCGACTACATTCAAACTCTTACTCCAAACATGCTTTGTTTAGCTTTCATCTAATTAGGAAGTTTCATATTAAATCAACATTTGAAGAATTTTTGTAAAACAAAAGAGAAAACAGAAGGGGTCTGGCCACATAGTTTCCACACAGACATGTGGAAACGGTGACTGTTCCCAGGCAAAGCCCTTCCTCCACCCAGGACACAGTTCCCCCAGTTTCTTCTCCACCCGTCTCTACCTTCCTGGCTCTGCAGGCAGCTGAGCATCTGGTACTCAGTGGTGGGGGAAGATCAGAAGCCAGCTGTTACAAAACCCTGGCATGCCTCCGTGGAGGCTAATTTTTAGTTGATTATAATGCATTTTATAATGCTGCCCTCACAGAAGTAGCCATCCGTGGGCTAAATCAAACAGTTATTTCTCTTCCCCTATATATTTTCCTAATAAAACAATAACAAAAAAAACCACATCAGGATTGGCTTCAGCTCATCAAGATTGATTTGCGAAGAAAAAGAAGATGCCCTTTGTGGTGCTTTGGGTGGGCAGTGTGCCTCATAGTCTTGGGTGTTTGGCTGACCACTCAGTTCCCAGTTGATGGACGCGAGGGAGGTTTAGGTGGTACCACCTTGCTGGAGGAAGGTACATCCCTGGGGAAGAGTTTTAAGGTTAAAGCCTCTACCACTTTCACTGTCCCCTTCTTCTTCTTCCCCCACCCCCACCCCTGCTTTACTCAAGAAGTGAAGATGTGAGCTCTCTGTCTCCTCCTGCCGCCATACTGCAGCCTGCTTCCTCCTCCTTCCCGTTATGACCCTCATCCTCTGGAAATGCAAGCCAACATAAACCCTTTCTTCTGGAAGTCGCCTTGGGCACAGCATTGCCCATAAAAGTGACAAACATGTCGGTTCTTCAATCTTCACTGCCACCTGCTCAGGAAGACCCTTTCTATCATGAAGAAAACTCAGTCCTGCTGAGACTTGACGGCAAGAAAAGAAGAACTCAGCTTCCGGGACACTTCAAGAGGAAAGATGGACATGTGAAATATGAAGGACCTACCAGGACAGGAGCCCATGAGATCAGGAAACCAAGGCCCTGATAAGTCAGAAGTCCCTAAACTTCCCATAGCACGGATGGCTCTGAGGAGCAGCAGAACCCAGCGGCAACATAGGCTTTGGACTGTTGGCTATTCAAAGAGCCCTATGTGCTTGTATCATTTACCTTTCTTTGTCATTATTAGGACCAAATAACTGAAACTAGATAAGAGGCAAGGGTTTATTTTGGCTCACAGTTCACTGCAGGGAAATCAAAGCAACTGAGCAGATTGCCCTGTTGCCGTCCTAGCTTGCTGCCACTGGTTATATCGCAATGGCAGACAGAAAGCAAGGCCCGTGGGCTGGGAGGAGGACTAGCCAGCTCTAGTCCTCTAGGCCCAACCATAGTACTCTGGGTAAGCTGGACAGGCTTATATCCCAAAGGTCCTATAACCTCCCAAAACGGTACCAACAATTGGGGACTAAGTTCCCAAACACGTGATATTTCACATATGGACATAACAGCACCTCAGTACACTCATATAGTCATCCTCAAAAGATTTACGAGATGACAAGTGTTTAAATATTTCCCAAGAAACTCAAGGATGTCCGGAAGAGGTTTGGCTGTCCACAGGCAGGAAATTGTATATGTAATCTGAGTCTCATAACAGAAGAAAATCTTGATAAAATATTATTTACGTGAGAATTTCCTTGTTGTTTAAAATAAAATTCATGCTTAACTATTTCATTAAATTAATAAATATTTTAAGTTATTTTGCCATTTGATATTACTTTCTAATGAAACTGCATTAATTTTGTGTAAGGACCAACAAGATACAACAGCATCTGAACATGCCTATTGACTATGAATCAAGAGATGGTTTTCCTGGACTCTCTAGTTCTTTGCTTAGAAAGAGGCTCGTGGAACTCAAGGTGGAAAAAAAAATCGGGGCATTTTCTCTAAAACCGTGTGCGCCATGTATACTAATAATTCACTACAGGCAAGGCTGTGGCAAAGTATATTCCAGTTTTCCAAATGACTTTTTGTTAACGAGGGCAGTCCTACCTGCACTACAGTTGAATTGCAACATCTCTCCAGCTGGCATAACGGCTTTGGCCCATAATTTACCTGTTGGCTTCTGATGCTTGTGCCTGACGGATGTGAATCCCCAAGCTTCCCATGCCATTTCCAACGATGCCCATAGTAAACCTTGGGTCTCACACCGATTCCCAGAGTCGTAATCCTGCCGTCAGCTGGGATGAAATGTCTTCCTCAGATTCCCCAGTCTGGAGGTGCCTGCCAAGGCAACAATGGCCTGCCAGGTGGCTGGGACTTGAGCGAGCATCTGTTCAGCTTTGTGTTGGACAAAAAATGACCGCTGGGAAGCTGTATTCCACAGATGTGTTGTTAGGATCAGCAGGAGGAAAACAAAAACCACTCTGGAGTCTGTCTTTAAAGAAAGCTGCATAATATTCATTTCTAAGTAAATAATTCCCACACTCCCAGGGTGCCTTTGGGCACGTGATCCCATATCTCTTTTTACATAGCACTGATTGAAAAGAAAATATCTGATGAGGGCGACCAAGTTAGCTATCAGATTAAAATAACTGATGCTAACTGAATACCTCATGCGATAACAGTAGAGAACTGTTGCAGCCTTCCTCACAGAGACGTCATTCACATGTATCCTTCATTGGAGCATCCCAACAGCCTATTATGAGAAAAGTGGTGTTGCAGAAGATCAATATTTGCAGGCAGGCAGGACTTCCAAACTTCAGCTGTGACATTCAACTTCCCTTCTCAAAATGAAGCCGAATATATCTGAGAGATAGAAGGAAGTCCTTCATATTTTAATAGGACCAGAATTCAAGATTCAGACTAAAGTTACTAAAATAATTCTATACTGCACTGCAGTATTCTTGAAGCAGTCATCCCCTGGTAAATCTGTGTGTGCTAACAAATTATGTAAAAATATAGAAGTGCTAATGTATTTACTAATAACTGCCAAAAACATTCTTAATAGAAGCTCTTATTAATACCTGAAGAGAAGGAAGCCATGGCGTATAGCTGATGAGGAGAACTAGATAATCAAACAGATATCAGAGAGCAGAGACCCATGAGATGGTTCCATGAGTAAAAGTGAGGAAGCCTGACTACCCGAGTTGAATCCAGAGAACCTCCAACCCTTAAAAGATGTTATCTGGCTTTCACACACTTCCTGTGCACACATGCTACCCAACACAAATCATGCACATGCAATAATGAGGACATTGTAAATATAAGAGAGTAATATAGCACGATTAATAAAAGTCCAGAGGCAGATATTGGGGTTCAACCTGAAGGTCAGAAAAGCAAAACAGTCAGCCACTGGCTCTTACCTCTACCTTAGTCTGAAATGGAGATTCTGCCTCCAAGAATCCTCAGACTAAGACTATCTGAGATCCATCTCCTCCCACTTTATAATCCTCTCTAGTGCTGGAATTAAGGCATACACCACTACCACCCGGTTTCTATGGCAAACTAGTGTGGCTACTGGGATAAAAGGTGTGTGTCATCACTGCCTGCTCTGTAAGGCTGACCAGGGTGGCTGTTTTACTCTCCGATCTTGAGGCAAGTTAAAAATGAAATATCACTACAGAGTAGAGATAAAAACCATCTTTATAATTGTATAATAACTATTTCTAGAAAATTTGATTTTCAAAATCTATTCAAATGAAAAAGACCTTCTTTTGGTTTTTGAGATAGGTTTCTTTGTGTAACCTTGGCTTTCCTGGAATTAGCTCTGTTGATTAGGCTGGCCTCGAACTCAGAGATCTGCCTGCCTCTGTCTCCCGAGATCTGGTATTAAAGGTGTGCACCACCTCTGCCTGGCTTACAAAGAAGACACTTTCATTAGGTAGCTAAGTGAATAAGTGTGTAAAAAATCCTCAACTTTTTAAAGTTCTATATTATTAAGAAATACAGAAAAAGAAAACACAAACTACAGTGTAATAAATGCCATAAAGTAACAGAAAAAAATTAGCAGACCTGTATAGATAAAGTTATAAACATACACACACTCAAGAAGATGAAGAAATTCACTGAATTCCCAAAGGAGAAAGAACAGGTTGAAGAAATGGAATCATAATGTAGTAATATGTACTATATAAGGAACATAAAATGAAATGGCACAAAAAGAATTACTCATGTTAATAATTTATAATAATTTATCATCCTGTTAATGATAAGATCACAAATTTGTTTATTTTTAAACACTTTAATATGCAATGTTTTAAAGTAGAATTTTAAAGATGGTTGGAAGAGAAAAGGAGAAAACAAAGTATTGAAAAACTGCCCTAGAGAAGGGAGCTGGCAAGATGGTTCTGTGTGTGTATTGGTTTAGTTTCTGTTGCTCTAATAAGCACCATGACCAAAAGTAAGTTGGAGAAGAAAGGACTTACAGGTCTGGCTTACAGATTAACTGTCAATCATCAAGAGGAGCCAAAGTAGGAACTAAATCAGAGACCCCAGAAGAAAGCTGCTCACCAGCGTGGTCCAGGACCCCTTCCTTACATATGCCAAGCTCCCCTGCACTTCCCACAGTGGACTAGGCCCTCCCACATCAATCAAACAGGAAGAAAATGCCCACAGGTCAATCAGGTGAAGGTGGTTCTTCAGCTGAGATTTCCCCTTCCCAGGTGTGTCAAGTGGACAACTGCAACTCATATCCGGGCTGCCAACCTGACAGCCCGAGCTTCAGTCTCTGGGATCCACATGGTAAGATGAAAGAATGAAGTCCTGCACATTGTCCCTGATCTCCAAATGTGCACTGTGGTGAGTGTGCGCATGCACACACACAAACACACACATGCACACAAGCATATACACACAATAATAATGATGATGATAATAGTAAAACTAATTTTTTAAAATCTAAGATAAAGATTAACAAAAAATATTTTATATGTATAGAAACCGTAACAGACAAAAGAATTCAAGAGAAATCGAGGTGAACTGTCTAACATTTCAAAAAATTACAAAACCACTTAGAGTGTTCAATACTTGAAGGTTCCTTTATGCACCTTAGCCTTTACTTCTGACATATTTTAGAGTTCCAAGGAAAAATTGGAAAAACACATGGAACAAAGTGCTTAGCTACTAAAAGATCAAATAATTTTCTTCCAAAATAATTTAGAGAAGATTGTCATAATGCAGCTAACAAGTTTGATCTCCTAAGATAAATACGTAACTCTGTTCCCAATAAACTTGGGAGTGCACATTGTTTTCAAAGACATGGTACGTTCATTAAAAAGTGTGTTCTATCACAAATAAAGTCTCAATAAATTCCAAAATGAAGAAATTATTCAACTGCATGAAGAGCCTACTACCACCCAAAACAGAAAAATCAAAGCAACTAGACATTTCTTCTAGGTAACCCTTAGACTGAAGGAGAAATGAAGTAGTAAATTAAAAATCAATTTGCATTTGAATAGATCGTGAGGGTGGGAACCTGTGATCATGTGAGTGGCTTTATGCAAAGGAGGAGGAGCCTGACCTTAACCCACCATGCTGTGGTGCCATAGGAAGATGCTGGCACTCTAATCAGCTGCATCCAAGTCTCGAGAAACTTGAGCCCAAACAGTCTCTCTGCTTTGCCATGACTTCATCTCAAGCATTTTGTTATAACAGCATTCTGGTTTCCTTTCCGTTGCTGCGGACAATCATTCTAACCAAACGCAGCTTAGGAGTTGGAAGGATTTACTTGGCTTACACTTCTACTTAGCAGTCTGCCCCTGAGGGAAGTCTGGACAGGAACTCATGCGGGAACTCAGGGGCAGGAAACCATGGGGAACCGCTGCTTGCTGGCTCAATCACAGGCAGACTCATGTTCAGCTGGTTTCCTTATACAACCCAGGACCAATCTGCCTAAAGGTGGACTAGGACTGTGTGCATTAACAAGCAAGATGATATGCCCACAAGCCAATATGATCTAGTTCCTCAATGCGGGTTTTCCTCTCAGATGACACCAGGCTGCGTCAGATGGGTCAAGCTGACAGTTCAAGCTAACGGGGATGGGCGCCATTTCTTTCCAGTGCTCAAGTCTTCCAGGAGTCTCCCTTGGAGTTAATCCCTGATATCCCAGGCCCAGGATGATCCGTCTTTCTCCCGATCTCTTTTGACCCTCAGCCTGCTCCTCACCATCTCCCTGATGCTCACATTCTGCTCATGCCTCCTTAGCTGAAATCAGCTGCTGCTCCTTCTGTGCCTCGCTGCCTTTGATCTTGGAGCTTTCTCTGTTTGAATCGTTCTTGCCCAGGTGTCCCTCTCGTCCCACTTCTGCTGTTGTGTCTACAAGAGCGACCACCAGCACTTTCCTCTCTGTCCCCTTTCACTGCTTTGTTATTCTTCATCAGCATGTATCTATTCAATAAAGACTGACCCTCACCCAAAACAGGTCTGGATTTTGCCCTTGGTTAATGGAAGGTGCTTCTCTAAGCCCTTAAAATGCACCAGCTGATAGAAATGTCTGTTTGGGAGCTCGCGTCACTGGTCAGTTTAACATAGTAATTTATGTCGAGACTTGGACCACACTGTGTCAGTTCTGACCTCAACAAGGACCACAGACCAAGATGTTACCACAACCTGCTAGTGAAGCTGGATACTAAAGTAGTTATTCAGAAAGCTTATAGTTAATCCTTGGCAGAAAGTCTAGACACAGCGCAGTGAGTTTCTCTAGTTGGTTATGGCCACTCAGCATGGTCACAGAGGACAACTACTCCAGAATGTCCACACTGGAACTCTGGGGTTGTCTCCTGTGCATTCTTTCTTTGGCTTCTTCCTTGTAGGAAGCCAAATCCATGCGTATCATAGTTTTAGTGATTGCTGTAAGTGCCCCTAGTGGGTTATCACTCCTGTGGTGATTCAGGAATCCCTTGAAATTTGCTGAATTTGATGTCAAAAGTGAGGGAAACTTTGAGGCTGGGTCTCACCATGTAGCTCTTTCTGGCTACTCACTATGTAGACCAGACTGACCTCCAACTCACAAGAGATCCACCTGCCTCTGCCTCTCAAGTGTTGGGCTTCAAGAAATGCACCACCATGCCTGGCAAGGGGGGCGGGGATTTGGAGGGAACTGTTAGTAACTCTGTATAATAGGGTTATTGTCTCCCCACACCCAGTTATGTTGCATATTTCTCAGTGCTATGACAAAACACTTGCAAAAGGCAACTTAAGGAAGGAAGGGCTCATGCTGGCTCACAGTCTGAGGGTACAGTCTCTCATGGCTAGGAAGCTGTGACAGGCATAGGCTAAGGCAGCTGCTCACAGTGCACATTCGCACTCAGAAAGCAGAGAGAGTTAAACGCTCGTGGTCCAGCTCTTCCTTTTTATTCCACTTGGAAGCCTAGCCCACAGATAGTGTGCTAGCACGGGGTTAGATCTCTCAGAAATTTACACTCCCAGGTTTACCCAGAGATGGCTAGGTCACTCAAACTACAGTCAAGTTAACTTATCAAGACTAATCACCTCAATACGGCTGTATTCTTCACCAGGTTCGAGTCACTGCTCTACCTGCACAACGCAGAGAGTTTATGTCTCATATACAGGAAGCCTTCGCTGCCCGTTTCCATTAAAGCCATCTATGTCATTTTCCAGAGGGATGTGCAGGGACTAAAGAGGTGACTTAGCCATTAAATGTCCTTGCTGCTATTGCAGAGGACCTTAGAGCAGAACTGTTTTGTGTGCTTTTCATGGAAGAGTATGTGCATCTTTATCTAATCATCAATAACAAAATCAAAATGATTGATTTTTTTATATTTTTTTTCTTAAACAACGAGTCCAGCATTTTGTTTTAAGGATCTTTTTCTCTACCTTATCTTTCCTTTCATCTGAGCTTCTGAACGATGTCAGGTGAAGCATTCTTTTTATTTTTTTTAGCACTGTATTTTGTAAGTGAGGGAAGTAATCTTTTGGGATCACCAATATCAGTCCCTGTGATCATGTCAAAGACTCAGCAGTGCTAACACAGCATAAGCACTAAATGTAAAAGCTGCCAGAGCCCCACCCTGGCAGCCCCTTGCCCGTGGTTTGAGCATGGAAGCCAACGGACTTTTCTGTACCTCGGCTTCCCCCTTAACAGTAGGGATCAATTGTGCTGCTGTCAGAGTAACTCAACTCCGACTGTTATTGATTTGCACAAAATAGATTTAAATGGGTTATGGTGTGCACTCAGGAGAGTCCAGAACACAGCAAGCACCGCGAGCATGATGATTGTTTTCCTTCCTTCTTGTGATCCGCTCAGTTTTCAGCATCCTGACAAATAAATGTCTAGAGGAGAATGATTCTCTCACAGTCTCTCGGGCTGGGTTGGTTTTCATTTTCACATAAGAAATTTGTGAACTATAAGGTTCTTGAGTAATAAAGTTTAAATTTTTTTTCTTGAAAATAACATGTTATTGTCTACATTGAATTTCCTGCCCGAAAGGTCACCATGGCTTTTCTCTTTTGGAGGGAATTGTTGTATCTTCTTGGATTACTCAGTCGAATCAACAAACATTCACTCTGTTGATTCCTTGGCCCCCCCACAGCCTGAGCTTGTCTGTGGGGAGGTGACTATGAACATTATGCATATCGGTGTCTGTGTATATCCGTGATCTGTGGCAAGACTTCGCAGGTGCTTTCTACCTCCACTCTGTAAAGACTCATTGAAAAGAACCCTGCCTTTTAATGAGTTTACCATTAAAAAAAAAAAATTGGGACACTGCCTGGTTCCACCGTGTTAAATGAAAATAACATTCAGAGTTGAGTTAATCTGATTGCATGGGATCTATTTTCCCCCTTGCTGCAAATCAGAGCAGTTCCCAGCTAACAAGAATGGGTGCCCTACTTGAACGGGCAGCAGGCAATGCCGCTAGTCAGAGCGGCACTTAGCATGGCATTGCCATCATTACAGCCCCAGGTTCACAGCAATGAAACTCCAGGAGCGGCAAAGTCAAATCAGTTCAATTGTCTGATTGTTCATACTCATAAAGTGGGGAAGCTGGCAGGGGTCCGGCATAAAACTTGGAGTTCTGCACTGGCGCTCCTTTAAGGTAATTCATTGCCCTCTGTAGTAGCTTAAATCAGAGGGGCCAGCACGGTCACAGGGAATGCAGTTCCCTATCCTGCTGGAGAGCAATATCGCAGATAGCCGGCTGCTATGCCAGATGTCAAAGGTGCACTAAAAGCACTTGGTTTTGATCTGCCCCATTCCTGAGAAGTACAATGGATGGGCCTTTAAGCACCACCATAAAAAAAGATTGTGATTAATGAAGCAGCACAAGTTAATAAACCACGTTGACTCCCGCTTCCTTCTCCCAGGCATTTCACTGTCCACAAAGCAGTTCTTTTACTTAGCAGCAGGGACATGTAAAATGTTAATCATCAATCTGTGGGCCATTAAAGAAGTTGCTTTCCCTTTCTCAAGTTGAAAACCAAGGGGGGAAGATAATAGGTTTGGTTAACAGAGCCGTTCACATAATGGAGATGTGCCGGGGAAAGCTTTGATGAAGTCAGCGTGGGAGCCCTTGAGCGCTAATCCATCCTGCTCTTGGGACCACAAGTTCAAATCCCAGATGAGACTGGAAGGCTCAGACCAGGAGGCTAGGGTGAGGGTCTTGAAGGCAACTGACCAGCAGGAAGTAACTATACCTCAGTGAAGCCAAAAAGTAAGATGAGATGGCGCGGGAATTCTCTGTGTCAGCAGCCCAGAGCGAGGGACTGCTGATACTCACTGACCTGTGAACCCTTCTTCTTTGCAGAGAGCACCATAGCAATCCTTCCAGTGAGGTGAGTGGCTGTGAGAGGAACCGTGGGCAGGAGAAGCTTCCTTACCCAGAGAACAAGACAGAGATTTCAGCTAATTTTCCAAAACCTAATTAAAATACTTTCCCAGAGATTCAAGAGTGCATCATCAGAAAGACACAATTTGAAATTTTACTCACGACATGGACATTGCTTTGGATGGAGTGGGGGGAACAAGGTTTGGAGACCCAAGTAACAGGCAAATGATCCCCAAGTGTTTTACACCATCACTCAGTTAATATTGGCAGGACCAGAGGAACACCTGGAAGACACTTCCAAGTCAGGTAGATCATTCTGAAATAGTCAGGGTCGGAAAAAGTGATGTTGAAGTTGAGAACAGTGTCTCTCTTCTACACTGGTGGCAAATTTTGTCTTTCCTTAGTAAGAAGAGCTTAGATGGGTAAGGGCCTGGGTTTGATTCTCCCCTCAAAAAAAAAAAGAAAGAAAAAGAAAAAGAAAGGGAGAAAGGACACTTTCTCTACCTCAGAAAAACTAGAAGAGGGGATGGCTCCTACTCCTAGAAAAAGAGTATGCGGCAGATCACAATGAGGAGAGGACAAGTGGTCCCTGACATCTTGAAGAACCATATTTGGTCAAAGGAAATGCCGCTTACCTACTAGAGCCCAGAGCCTTCCATTCTCTTTGCTTCCTCTAAAATTTGACAGAGCCTGACTCGTTCCCCATCTATTAAACTTAGCCACACCTACAGTCTTCTTACGTTTTTGTTTTCTCTCGACAAACTTCTCAGACCTAAGTTCAGACCTCGTAAGCCAATGAAAATCATTTTTATTAATTCATGTTGTCTATTTAGTCCAACAGAAATCAGATATCAAATGTGTGACACTCAGATTCTCAGACCACATCATGAAGGCCATAAAAGAGGTGCCAACAACCTTGAAAAGCAGACTATGAAAAAAGAGATATTTGGCAGTTGTCTTAATCCATATTCAGATGCTATAACAACATACCCAATGCTGGGTAACTTATAAAGAATGAACATTTACTTGGTTCGCGGTGGTGAAGACTGGGATTTCCAAAAACATTGTGCCAGCATCTACTCAGCATCTGGTGGGGGCCTTCTTGCAGAGGGTATCACAGGCAGATAACAAGGATGCTACCTTGGGTCTCTCTTTCTCCTCTATAGAGTAGTAACTAAAATGAGCTAGGACCCTACTCTCATGACTTTATCTAGATTTCACCAGTCCTTAAAGTCTCCAACAAGCCTACCTCCAGATGAAGAAAAAAAATGGATTTTGGAAGTAGGATTCCAATTCATGAAATTAAAGAACGAACCCAAGCCGCAGCAATAGTCTATACTGGACCCACAATTCTCACTATTTCATGGAATTTGTGAAGAAACGAGGATGACAGGGATCTAACCCAAAACAGCATTTTGGGCTTTCACTGTCAGCCTCCAACATCCACTCCATAGAGCAGGCAGGGCTGTGACCCTGAGACATGCACTGCCCCCAGCAAACCAAAGCTCTCCCTGCTGAGCATCCCATTCCCAGGCTTCCACTGGCTTCTCCAGGAAAATTTCTCTGGCCACCCCCTACCTTACACACTTGGTGTCCACAGGAGTATGTTAGCGTGTTCTGTGCCCCTGTTTATCTCTGTGCTTAACACCCATGCTGAAGCAATGGACTGGTGAATATTCCCAGTACACACGATACAGTGATTTCATTATCTGTGTGCAGTAAAAACTTGACACCAGAGACGGAGCATAGAATTGAAAGGGTAAGCTAGGAATCTGTCTGTACTTGGACAGTGTGTTCATAGATTCATTTTCTTGAGCAATAACACAACACCCTTTTCTAAACCCACACCTGACATGTGATTCAGAAAACTTTCATCAAACACGTAAAAAATGATGATGGTGATGGTGGCACAGAAAGAAACTCAGAAGCAATTGATGGTATTGATTAATTAAAGAACCTCCCCCAAAACTCATACAGTTATCTCTATTGTTTATGATAACTCTCAAGTGTCGGCCCCTGGAGGCATCGGGTTCACCATTGCACTTCCAAGGCCAGGAGATTTATAGTTAGAGGATGGCCGATACATGTTGATTGAATTAATTAATTGACCAAGAACTTTTGGTTTCAAATATTTGCTAGCAGCCTGAACTTGCATGTTTCAACTTAATGCCTCTTATCTGAGCATGGTGGTACATGACTGGATCCCAGCACACGAGGAACTATACAGAGAGACCCACTCTCAAAATAACAAAACCAAAATAAACAAACAAGAATTTAACATCTCCTACGTATCTGCTCTTCTAGCTTCGTCTCTTCCCATCTGGACCTGCACTGCCCAGTATGTGCCCCTAAGAAGTAGCTGCAAACTAGTCCCCATTCTTCAAACACCTGATCATCTCGATGATCTGTCTTCTGCCACGCAAGCTTCTCCTTCTCATTTATCCTTTCTCACAAAGCCTTTCCTCCGCCTGACTCTAAAAACACTTTAGCAAGATTTCATATTGTATCTCCTGATTCAAGGAGATTGTTCCGGGTATCTGCCTTCTCAAGATATATAATCACCTGCCTAAAAAATCTTAGTATAGTGCCTAGAATCAATGTTAATTAAATTAATAACTCCATGATTTAACAAATTGAGGACTCAAGGAACTGCTGGGGGAGTTTCCAAAATGTCCCACATACTGTCTTCCTCGGATAGATCTTTCGGTGGTCTAAGTGGACTGATTGCCACAATAATACCGAAATATGCTTTCAGTTTCTGAAATTGACAGGTAAAACTGTTTTAATAAAATATTCCAATCTCCTACCCACGCTTCTCTTCAAGAAATAATGCAAGGTGACTCTTCGTGTTATTTCAAGTTTATGAATCCACGTAAGATCTTCTGCTTTGTGGAAAGCATACGTGACAGCTAAGTCCCTTCAGAAAATCTCGTCAGCACTTGTCTCTTATGTGTATCCAGACTTTCCAACCCCCTTCTCTGCTAGCTCCTGCAGCGGTGAAAACGTACACCGATCATGGCCATTCAGTGTAGGAAATGAATTAACATTCTCCCCAGGACCCTCATTGGTATAGTATATTAATAGGCTCCTTATGTAAATGTCTCCTCTTACCTCAGTGCTCATTTGCCTGTTAGCTGGCTGCAAGCAATGTAGAAAGGAGGGCAAGAATGACTGCGTTCACACTTGGAGCAAAGGGGCCAAGGGTGGGGGCCAAGCATGGACGGGAGAGGGACAATGAACATATTTTATAGCTGTCGCCAAGCCAACTGTGGTTCGATAAAGCCAGCTTTCATTCCAAATAGGTATTTTGTGTGCCTCCAGTAGATTTGTCATTATAAAGAAATCATGGAAACCAAAAGACAATAGAGCTGACAAGATTTTAAAGATGTCTAATCAAAAGGTGTCTTAGCAGAAAGTTAGAAAAAGTGTCCCAGGTACTCAATAAAGGAAATATTCAAACACTTCTACAGAAAGGAAATTTCAAAAGGTATTATTCTCTACCTCTACGACCGTGCACAACAGCAACAGAAGGAACTGGACCCGAATGCACAGCCTCTCATTTTTGACAGAGCTGCCAATCATTCCTCAAACTTCCTTTCTCCTTTTTGTCTTCAATATAAGTGATAGACTGCACTTCCTAAACTCCTTTGCAGGTAGATGTAGTCCTCTGACAGCGTTTCAGTTAATTGTATGCACACACACATACAAACACACACACATACACACACGCACACATGCACAATGTGTGCCTCTCACTGGGCTAGCTTATAGCTGTCCTCTCGGGCTGAAAATCCCAGAGCTGCCTTGGAATCCTTCCACTAAAGACAGTAGAACGCTAACACCAAAAAAACCCTAAGTGGTTCTGAGCCCCCCACCACACACACACACACGTGTGGTCATAGCCCAGGGGAGCGTAAGGAAGTGGAACATCAATTCTCATAACAGTACCATCAAAATGGTCAAGTTAAATATTTGAACCACTCGTTACAATCCACGCCTCATGGAATTTTTTGACTTGAATCTTCCATCACTCAGCAGTCTTCACTTTTCAGCATCTTCTTCTTGTTTCATCTCACAGTAACCCTCCCAGCCCTGGTATTCTGGGAGCTATGTCATTAACTACTAAAATAAAAGCTTAAAGCAAGAAACAGCTTCATCCCCATGAATCCTAGGTTAAAGATAATTTTGGAGAAAAACAAAAATAAGTCAAATTGCAATGATTGGTTTCCCATCATGCTTATTGTTCCAGATTATAATAGGTTTGCTGTGATTCTCTTTAATTCCCTTAACAGTTTGGTCTGGTGTGCAGTAGGTTACAAGGATGAATTTACAGCATAGAAATTGCCTTGTTTCTCTAAATCTTCACACGGGTCTCCCGCACTCTAAAATGACAAAAGAGTCAATATAAATAAATGTAACAAAAATATTTTAAGTCATTTCATTTGAAGTCTTCTGTGGCCACTCAAACAGCTATTTTACATTTATGTAAATACGTGTTCACATGCAAATAATTTAACAGAGTATCATTTTTACAGCTGACATTCTGAAGTCATATACCTAGTAGCTTATTCTCTCTGAGAAGACATAGACAAGAATCCTACCTGACACACCTCACGGAGATCCCAAGCTCAAAATCTAGTCACATCAACATGTGAATATTTTTTGTAAAACCATAGTAGAATTTGCTTTAAAATTCAAATGTGGTTGTTATTAGACTAATTGGTGATCTTCAGAGCCTAGGTTCTAGTCCCTCTTCCAATTTATTATCTTTTGGTGAAGCACATTTTCATTTTTGTCTGTTTGCTTGTCTGTTTTGTTTGGTTTTTCAAGACAGGATTTCTCTGTGTAGCTCCGGCTGTCCTGTAACTCACTCTGTAGACCACACCATCCTCAAAACAGAGATCTGCCTGCCTCTGCCTCCCAAGTGCTGGGATTAAGGGCATGTGCCCACCCTCCTGGCACACACTTTCCAGAGTGGTTGCACAAGTTTGCATTCCTACCAGCAATGGATGAGTGTACCCCTTTCTCCACAACCTCTCCAGCAAAGGCTATCATTGGTATTTTTGATTTTAGCCATTCTGACAGGTGTAAGATGGTATCTTAAAGTTGTCTTGATTTGCATTTCTCTGATTGCTAAGAAAGTTGAGCATGACCTTAAGTGTCTTTTGGCCATTTGAACTTCTTCTGTTGAGAATTCTCTGTTCAGCTCAGTGCCCCATTTTATAATTGGGTTGATTAGCCTTTTACGGTCTAGTTTCTTGAGTTCTTTATATATTTTGGATGTACTCTTTTTTGAAACTGTTCTTATATATCTTTTGAACCCTTACTTTTTTAAAGTCTCAATTTTCTATTTCTCCATGTCTGAGAAAATTTATATCTCAGTTGCAAAATTGGTGACATTTCTCTATCTACATCTGCAGCCTACTGGATGTAACAAAGAGAGAAATCAATCAAAGGAAGAAGTAGGGAGGGAGAGAGGGAAAAGGGGCAAGAGGTAGCGAGAAGGAGAAATGGGAAAGCAGTATTCACCTAAGCTAGCCCAGTTTTTCCCTGGCTCGTGGAAGTGCTGTCTCAAATCCAACCATCCTCTCAAGAATCAAGCTGACAGATTTCAGAATTCAACTTCTTCATTAACAGCAGGAGACCCATTCCTCTGGGAGGGAAATGATAGGGGAAAAATCATCTTGACACCAGTCGGTTGTTGGTGTATTTGCCTTTCTTTGTCTTGATTCTTCAAGCCATCTTCTGATTGGAAATCAGCTTCTGAGACCTATGGAGACGTGGCATGAGGGCCAGGCCATTCTATGATTTCACTCTTTAGTGATTAGCTAGCAGGGCACTAGAGTCTATTAAATCGTTGAGAGAAAAAGAACAAGATAGAAATTCATGTGAAAGTAGAAAATTCCCCAACAGACCCAGTGCCAGAACCACCCAAAGAAAATACACCCATTATTCTGCACATATCTCATGGCATAACAAGAGAATTGGCTGGCCTAGGGACTTACGAGGATCACAGATGTCCCGAATGTGCAGAACTGAACCCTGTGATGCCTAGGAGATAGAGACGATGCCAGGAAGCATTCCACAAGCCCAGTTTGGATATTCTTATCTGAAGGCCTAAATTAGATCCCAGCTTTCAAATCTAGATTTCAGACCTTCCCACTAGCTGTGCTGGCTAGGATCACCTAAATAACTATATCAATGATCTGCTGCAGGTTCAAATCTCAGTGCTCCTCGGATAGATGATTCCCATTAATGTCCTAACTTATTTATAGGTAGTGGTTTTAAGCCTAGATAATACACATAATGGACTCAGTGAATCAGATCATTGCATAGATACAGTGCATATTACACACAGCGCCTGTGAGACAAGGAGTGCTTGGTGCCTTCCCTAGAATAGTGGTCCTGCCACTGTGGCAATTTCCTGGCCAATAATGAGCCTCTGTGTTGCAAATTCCTTATTTGCCTGGAAAAAGCTTGCTATCTGATTATATTTCATCTATTAAATTTAATCTTAGTGTCAGTTTAGTATAAGACCACTCATGGAATATTCTAGGCTAGGAAAGACACTGAACAGTAACACATACTAAGGACTAAATAGTGATGCTCACCACACCTCTCTTCCCGCCCTATCACTAAGAAATTTCCAGAAGTACTCTAGAAGTAGACAGCATTTTGTCTCATGTTGTTTCCATCTGCAACAAGCCTATAATCTTCCAAACACACCTCTTCCTCGAGAAATCATTCACCGGCCCGGCCACCATCCATGACACTGTAACCTCACCCATAGCGACACAGGCTTGGCCCGTTCCCCTCTGCCCATCACTTCTGTTTTTCCCGGTCTTCCTTTGTACAATTCCAAGGGTGATATGGAAATTCTAAAACAAGGCAAGACACTGAAGGTTTCTTCTTGTTACCAAAGCATCCCAAGGCTCTGTGACTGGTTGCTTGGTTACCATTAAGATACAGAGCAAAAGATTCATTAGAGGCTAAAGTACAAACCCCTGATGCCAATGAAGAGTCCCCCTCCAAACCCTTCCAACAAAAGGCAAGTGTTACATCCACGTTTAGACAGTCATTAGCAGAACAGTTTCTTCCACAATAATTGCGAGAGCTTTGTCACTAACTCAATAGATAGAATTTCTAAGGATCTACAGTAAATTTTCCCTTGGAGGAGCTGAAAGTTCAGAGGATGCTAGTTGCTAAAAAAGAAGACACGGGTGAGTGAAAGACCAACATTTTCTTATTACCAACCAGCTCTGTACTGGTAAAATTTAAATCATAGCTCATAAAAACTTGCAGGGAAAAAAAGACCACATTGCTTTGCAAACATCAAACTCTGTATCTTCTATCTTCTCATGCCTCCAACAATAACACCTAAGGTGCTGCCGCTTTGGGCTTGATGTCTTGTCCTAGAACGCTTTCTCCAGACAGAGGGTGGCAGAACAAACAAGACAGGTAAGTCTAGAGCCTCAAAGAGCAAAGGGGAGCTGCTGGGAATTGGCAGATTTCCCAATTTGAAACATTTAATCTTGAAACCAAAAAGGGAGCCATGAGTTGTTTGTTTTTTTTTTTTCTTTCTAGAAAGGGAAAAAGAGCAGGAATCCTTTTGTGCTTGTTGGGGGGGTGGGATGAGGAAAGAAAGAAAAACCACGTCCACTGAGCACCGTCTGTAATACTCAGTAACGAATCACATCATGCCAAAATGAAAATCCCACACTATTTATTGAACTGCATTCCAGGCTCACAAGAAGCTTTTTAGATGAGATTCTCCAAGGACCTTCTAAATGCTATCTCATTATTATTCACCTTCATTTAGAAGTTAAGTATCTTCATCTCCATTTCAGAGTTAGGGGTTAACAGAAAGGTTAAACAAATTATATAAACTTATATTAAAAGTCAAAAATGATAGAGACCAAGGTGTAGGATCCCATGAGGATGGCATGTCTTTCTTAGAAAAATTAAGCAACATACCTAATTATTTTTAGGGGAGTATTTCAAAAAATACGTTTTATCTGCACATAGTGGTCTACAAAGAAAAAGCAAAATAATAATAATAATAACAATTGTGCTAACTGCAAAGCCAGTGTGCCTTCCTGAATCCTGCTTTTTTTTCCTATCCCCACCCATGTGGCTGGAGATTTGAAATGCTATTTAAGTCTCAATTTCCTTCAGAAGCTAACCTCTGTGGAATAAAATGCTGTTAAGGGGGAAGAATCTTTTCTGTCATTTGACTTTAACTTATGATAAATTAGCTTCAACTAGTTTCTTAGAAAATTGCCCAAGAAATGACTACAGAAAATTAAATACCAAGACTTCAAAGAGGCAAACACACAGCCTTCAAATTCCGACCTCAGAGAATAATCCTCCCTTTCTCGTGCTTTGGTGAGATGTGAGTAAAGAAATCTTACTAGGGCATGGTAATGAACCATCTTTCAAATGACTTTTCTATCAATCCTCTTTTCAAAGGGTAATAAAGTGATGGTTATTTCTAGGCAGTTTCTGGGACGGTATCATCTCGTTTTAATAGTCACCAGTAAAGGACTGCTCTCAGGCGTTATCAGCCACCGATGGCGATAAGAGTAAGACTGGTTAGGAATTCAATAGGCAAGGTATAGGTTGTTAAAAGCTATTTCCTAAGAAATTAAAACAGAGAGACATCAAAAGAATCATCCTGGGTCTTAAAGGGTTGGTAGTCATTTCCTTCTCAGTCAAAAATGTAAATATAATTTATTACCTAGTGAATGAAATTCACTATCATTTGAAGATTGTGTTATTTCTTTTTTTTAAAAAAAAAATGTTGTTGACCTCATGCTGTGAGCCATGCCTTTTGCTTGATCTAGTGAGAAGCATAAGAGGACCTGTGGATGGCATGTGCCACCATTTCCAAAACCAGAGTACTGGCTCTCATATCAAACAACAGTCAACAGTAACAATATGTTCCTGGAGCACTGGCTGAAGGGTTATCGCCACCCAGCATTTGTTTTACAAAGCTGGAGTGAGGAATGCCCCAAATTATATTAAATCTCACTCCTCTGTGATGCAAGAAGTTTGAAGACAGCAAGTAGTGGGCATCACTCAGAATCCAGAGATGCAAAGTCCATGGGAAGGAGACTCCATACACTAGATTGCCTACACACGAATTTCCTGACTTCTTCTCAGAGCCTCACATCCAGATCCCACCCGTGACCAAGGCTCTGAGCCTAGGAAAGGACTGTGCGATTCACCTTCACTTGGAGGTGCTAGAGTATCCATATCCTCTTATTTACTCTAGTTTTCTTACCCCAGCCAGAGCCCACAGTGCTAGCAGGGAGGATAAAGGACCCTTTTCTGAATCCAACATCTGCCTAGAAGTCAAATACCTCAGGACTTGGTAGAGTTCCAAATACAGAACAAAAGAAGGAGGAAGTGGTGGTGGAGGAGAGGAAGGAGAAGGAAGAAAAAAGGAAGAGGAAAGAAAGGGAGAAGGGAAGGGAGGGTGGGAGGAAGGAGGGAGGGAGGGAGGGAAGGAAGGAAGGAAGGAAGGAAGGAAGGAAGGAAGGAAGGAAGGAAGGAAGGAAGGAAGGAAGGAAGGAAGATAAATGAGATATGAGTTGGATCTTCACTGCCACAATCTTACCATCAATGCTGCTGAGAAAGGCCGCTTCACAAATAACTTCTGAAGACCGCAGACCGTTGACTGGATGAACAAACACTGCCTCCTTTTGTGACCATGTCATTCAGTCAACGCTGTCACATCATATGCAAGCAATTCCAGTGACCTTTGCCCAACCATTCTTTTCTTTCAGATAATATTCTGCAGTTGTTTTTCTTAGCATTTTTTTGTATTGAAAAAAAAAAGCACACCACAAAAGTTTACAATCAAGTTTTTGTATTTGCTTTCAAGTTTCACTCCAGTTTACAGGTATTTTGGTCAATAAATCGGTGTATTTGCTTTGGCCCTTGCATAAGTAAACTCTGCTCTTTCTAGAGTTGAGTACAGCGCTGAAGTGAGACCAACAAATCCCTTCCTGATTCAGAGATTGGGCAATATTGCTGAGCACCGCCTCCCAACATCAATATTCTAGCCTCACTGCCAATCACTGTCTCACCCAAGCACATACTTCAAGGACTGAAACAGGAGGATTGGGAGTTTGAAGGCTGCCTATGCTACACGGGGGTGGGGGAAGGGTAGAGAAAGAGGGAAGGAGGGAGGGAGGGAAGAAAAGAGATAAGAAATTTCCAAGTTTTCCACCTACTACCAACCAAAGGGAACAGAATACTGATGAACCCTCAAAAATCACATGAACCACATACAACTGTTTTCCACCCCACCATGCAATACTTCCCCTTGAAGTGTAGTCTAAGGAAGCAGGGGTTTAGATTTCTAAAGGAGAATTAGAAGTAAGTCAATGAATGTAAGAACTAAAGACAAAACTAAAGGTGGAAATTTTAGGCCTAGGAGGTTTGCTGTTGGCCAGGTGGGAATGCTAAGTGAGGGCCTCAGGGATAGACGGGAGTCATCTTTCAATCTTTGCTGTTGCTGCTGCTGTTGTTAAAAAAAAAAAAAAATTACACTTGTTCTGAAGCAGGGCAACCCTACCCAGCATGCAACAGGGACCTGCCCCAACACAGGGTTGCTTCCAGGGACACCTCACTTCAAGCTCCAGAAACTGATAAAGTATTCAAGCCATCAGAACGCTGCAATGGAGGGAGGAAAATATGTGCGAAGCCTTCTAGCCTGAGATGCATCTTCCCCACAGGACTGGCCAAGGGGAGTGTGGGTGTGATGTGATACAGTGACAAAAGGGAGAAAGGATCAGTGAGTGACAATGGTCTCTAACCTTAGTATCCTGAGATTAATACAGTGAAACCTTTCAGAACAGTTTGTGGGATTACATATTCCGATTTTTGAATTTAAAAAGGAGGGGGGTATGTAAGGAAAAAATGGTTTAAATTTGTACTTCTCCCTCATTCAAAGAAACTGGAAGACTATAATCCAAAGCATCTAGAGTTCACCAGGACTTGACTTTTTGTGACTCTTTATGCTCCAACCTGGGCCAACAGACATTCATCCCCGTGTTTTCCCTATTGTTGCTATTCAAACCTTGTGTTCCTGGAGAAGGAAGAAGAAATCACATACATTTTAATGTATGTATAGGTGTGTATACCTAAAGGTATAGATATGTATATAGATACAATGCATGAATGAAATGATGAATAGCAGTGGGGATAGAGTCTGCAAACATCATAAGAAAATAAATTAATTAATCCCCCAGTTCTTCAGTGCACAGCATTCTACTCCAAGAGTTCTAAGCAGCCAGCTGAAGCAATGAGGTATAAAGGAGAGTATCCCTGGTGGACTCCTTCAGTGTCTTCATGCAGAACAAGGACATGAGAACGTATGTCAAACATTCTGCTCTGAGGTCAATATCTGGGAGGATCCCTCCTTTAGACATTGTGTCCTCGGTACAGCGGGAGATGAGGATCAGAGAACACTTCCAGGAACTTCCACACTGTACAGTCAGCCTGACAGAGATTCTGACGTAGTCAGGATCGTGTCAATCAGTGGACATCACCATAGAGTTCAAGGCAAAAGGAGCTAAGAGACCATCATCTTCTTCGTCGCCCTTTCTAGAGCCGTGTGAGATCTTCCAGGGCATTTATATTTCTGTCTCTTGCTGGAAGTCCCTCAGCTGGTTCAATGTTTTTCTCAAGTCCTGAGTTGCAATGTTCCCTTGCAAGGGAATAATCATTTCTTTTTAAATCTACAAAGAAACCAAGACAGTTTTAGTAGATGGCCTAGAACACATTGAATCATGTAGATAGATTGAACTTCAGGCTTAGTCAAAGTGTTCAGGGAATCTCTATTGCCCCAGGCCTTGGGCATACAGATTCCAAACACTCAACCCTATCTAAACTCAGGCCCCCTCCCATCCCAATAACAGCATGAAATTCTAACTACGGATGTTGTCACTGTGTAAGTCACTGGCCACCTCCTAGTGGGATGAGATGTGTCTGATAAAACTTAAATGAGGTCCAGCAAGACATGGGAACCTTAGGAATGATCAAAGGGATGAGTGAAAACAGTGACTTTTGATTCTAAGGTTTGGCTTTCTGCAAGAAAGCTGCCTGCAGCTTTGTGGCCACCTATAAAAGCTTCATCAACTAAAGATCACATCAGACATTCCTCAAGCCCTTCCTCTTTCATTTGAAAAGGACATTTAAAGAAAACAGTAAACAGGGTAACCTTTGCAGGGCAGGAATGGAGGGACTATAGGGAAAGGGGCATTAAATGGTGCGAACATCTTTGTGCTGTGATTCCTAAGTGAATTCTGGCATGCAGTTGTGGGATGACTCAAATATCCCCCAGCACCTGCCTTCCTTCCTTAGAGTTCTGATGTACATCAGCCCAGCCCAAACCCCTTTCTAGGTTCCTGATGACCAGCCCGGAGAACACAGTGTTGTACTCTTTCTTTGCCCATGCATTGTGAACTCACATCACGAGCAGTTATGAGAGTATAGCCTTCCTCTTCACTCCCTTGATTAGTTAGCTCAAGGACGGAAAGCTGTGGCAGATGGCTCTAAGGAACCAAGATTGCCATTCAGGGGTTGGCTGTGAGGATAATCTGTGTGAAGGACTGGCCTCAACCTCTGGTACCAAGAAGAAAAGCGCACAGTTTTGTTGTTGTTGTTTGTTTGTTTTACTTTTTGATGTTAAATGCTGGATTTTCTAGATAAAAAACTAACACGTGTGTATGTATATGTAATATATAATTAATCATGTAACCAACAAATATTGAACATATACATAAAATAAATCTTCACATCAACTTGGTGAGACAGGTACAATTATCTCTTTGCTTGCAGATGAAGAAGTTGAAAGCCCAAGCCTTACAGGCAGTAGAAAGCAAAACTGGGGTACATAAGCCATGCCTGCCTAGGTCTGGATTCCAGGGTCTTATGCATTGTCTTAATCTGCCTCTGCCTTAAAAATAAAGGGAATGAAAAAACTAAAAGGTTTTCTCATTCTGTTTTCCACAGCAAACATTTTTACTCTATTACCAATGATATAAAATGATAGTATTTCTTTATTTCCACTTCAATACTAATTTTTTAAAACTACAGTTTCAGACAGAGAGAGGAGAGGGGGAGAGAGAGACAGACAGGGAGAGAGAGAGAGAGAGAGAGAGAGAGAGAGAGAGAGAGAGAGAGAGAATCTAAATGAGCATTCTAGAAATTCTTGCAGTTTGTACATTTAAAAAATATTCAAAAATAAAGAAGATAAAAAGTTTGAGTGAGTAGGTCAGGCTGAGAGACTGTTAAAAGGAACAAACTTACTTTTAGCTAAAAGGAAAACAAAAACTGCACAAGGAGATTGCTCAGCAGATAAAGGTGCTTGCTGCCAAGCCTCATGACCAAAGTTCAAATCCCGGGACCCACATGGTGGAGGGAGAAAACAGACAACTGGCTTCCAGCCTACAGCCTACCATGGCATGCCTACATGTGCATACTTAACAACCAACTGGGCCCAAAGATTGGAAGCAATGAGTAATGGCGTGAGTCTCACTGGCCCCTGATTGATCAGATAAAGTCCTGGGCCTTCAAGAATAGAATCCGCCCTGTCCAGGCTACAGTGAGTCAGACTGGGCAGAGTGCAGTGCCTAAGGAGGATGATTCCTGAGCAGATTGCGGTTGGCAACTGTGGGATGATTCAGATAGTCATCAGCTCCTTCCTCCCTTACTTAGAGTCATGGTTTGCCTCAGCCCAGCTCCAACCCCTCCTCAGGTTCATGATTCCAGCCAGGAGAACACAGCATTGTGCATCCATCTCTTTGTCCATCTCCCATGCCTCACAGCAGGGGCAATTATGAGACTACAGCTCCTCCTTGCTCCTTTGCCTTCCCCTTCTGCACAGTCATCTGCTACTGTGGGATGGTACACGCTATTCTCACCAATGGAGGAAACTAGGGGCCTGATCCTAATGCCTTTTTTTTTTAACTAAGTCTTGCTCACAAAAACCTCCCTCCCTCAATTCCAACAGAATCAGAAATTGCCTGTTTTGTTGTAGCTCTCTCTAGGTCCACCCCAGGTTACAAGGGAGGACGCTCTTCTATTGACTTCCAGGTTGGGGTATGATTTTTTGTCAAAGATATGGGTCCTAACTGTGCTGCCCAAACTGACCAAGGTGTTCCTCCTGCCTCTGGAACATCTTAGGCTCTAGGTGTGGCCACAGTGCCCCACTCAGGACTGTACCCTTTGATAAGCAGGCAAAGCTGCTATCTTAAACTATATGAAATTCCAGTGTAAGGACACCCTGGCTATGACCCAGAAATCAAGAGCTAAGCAGGCTGCAGCAGATAGTAAGGCCCCTTTCTGAAAAGGCCAAATAGACCCCAAGCAGAGTCAGGATTCCTTGCTGAAAAGCAAAAGTCTTCAGCCATTTGCTTCATACTGAGGATTCTGGATTTGTGCCTAATGTACTAGACTCGGAGAAAATAAACCATATTTCTAAGTTGGATGGCTCTGGGATGTTTTTGATTTTTGTTTGGTTTTGTTTGGTTTATTTTTCGAGACAGCATTCCTCTGTGTAGCCCTGTGTGTCCACTCACTTTGTAGACCAGGTGGCCTTGAACTCACAGAGATCCACCTGCCTCTGCCTTCCTGGGTGCTGGGATTAAAGGCATGTACAACCACTGCCCAGTTAATGGTTCTGTTTTTTAAATGTTGCTTAAAGAGGCAAGACTGTTGTTTATGATGGCAGGACTTGGGACTAGTGAGATATCTAAGCTAGTTAAAAGAGGCTCCCCACAAGCCTGGTGACCAGATTTTGAACCTCAGAATTCACACATGGGAAGGAGGGAACCACATCCCCTCAAGTTGTCTGCTGACTTTTGTGCAAGCACAGTGGTGTTGAAGTGTGGGCCCGCGCGTGCGCACACACACACACACACACACACACACACACACACACATTGCAGTGAAAATTTAAGGTGACAGGTGTGAGGGCTGAGACCTCAGCTCAGCAGTGGAGTGCTGGCCTATCGTGACAGGGTCCAGGATTCCAAGCCCACTGCTATAAAACAAACAAACAAATGAGCTAACCAAGGGGCAGTTGTTAGAGAACAAAGTAGTGCTTTAACTGACAGCCTTTCTTTCCCTCTGGGCCACACCCTCTCCTGTACCCAATGAGCACACTGGAACAGAATAAAAATGCTGCGCGCGTGCGGTCTGGGAGCAAACAGGACCTTGGAAGGGCGGAGCGGGGGCCCTGCATCCCGCTTCACTCCTTTTAAGTAGGTGGAACTTTTTCCGTGAAGCGACTGTGACAAGCTCTGAGCCCAGGGTTGTTTTATCACATTTTGGCAGAACCTCAAGCAAAACCCTGTCCTTTAAATCCCTCCGGGGACTTGAAATTTTTCAGTCTTGAAAGTCAGGCTTGTGAACGGCTGCGCATGAAATAAAAATGTGGTGAAGATTTTCTCGCGTTCCCGGGTTATAATAACTGTTATTCCATGAGAGTTTCTCAGTCTCTGAGACTTACCCGGCAGCCTGAGCTTCTCACAGCAGGAGTTGCAGCGATGTTTTGCAATGAAGTTTCTAATTGCATCTTCCCCTAAATTGGCCGGTCCAAACACCATCCCTCTTGATCTAGAGGGAATATCAGAATATCAATTAGATCACAGCTGAGGAAACGGAGTCCAACTAGGATTCTCTGAGATTGCGAACAGTATCCCGTAGTAACCTAGTCACTTAAAGGAGCCAACCAGGAACAGAGCACTTTGGGGAAGTAACAATGTTAGGTTTGCACATTTAAAATTCAAATGCACTTAAATCTTTGTACCCAACTCCAAGACCTACTGTGAAACTCATTCCAACACTGATCTGATAGAAGAGTGAAGTTTCGATGTGCTACATTAAAACAAAATACAGCGAAACCCTTCTGAATACATATGGAGTGAGAGAACGACATTCATTACCATATGCGCTACCAAAACAACCCAAAGGTAAAGGCTGGGCTAACTTTGCTGAGGAGCGGAGCGCACCTTCTAAAAAGATGTACAAAGCCGCATACCCACATACTTTTCTGAATAAGACTCTCTCCAATCCCATCGCCTCACTAGCCACCAGAGCCAGTATTCCCTGGCTTTGAAAAGCCACTTTTGACTCTGCAAACTGTTTCACGGAAAGTAAAGACAACTATTAGACAAGACAAAACGCTTGTGGGAATAGACTGCAGACGCCCAGAGTAGGTAGTAGAATTAATCACATGAGCGCCGGGAGTCAGTGTCTCTGAGACACGTTTTGAACATTCTAATATAAAGATCCTCTGCAGATTCCAGATTGGCTGTTCACGCAACCATTATTCTGTAGATCTTGACCCTCTGCACAACGCAGGACAGAGCACACCAGGACCGCCTCCAAAGAAAGTGTATGAAAGCTAATATTTTATTTTAATGACATGCACAGTGGAAACAGCACAGTTTAAAATCTGAACTCAATTACCGCTCTTAAATACCACGTCTTAAGAAGAAGAAGGAAAAAAAAAAGCACAGCAGACTATCACAAAGGGAAACAATAAACTTTGCTTCTGAGGAATGCGGTTTTTCAAAAGGGACATGGTGTAAAAATGGACTTTTTTTCCATCTGAGGATTGAAGCATTTATCTCAATTTCCACTTCCTTTTGGCAGAAGAACAGTGGCTCTCTGAAGATGTGCCAAGCTCGGAATGAGGGCTGATGTCAATTTGATCTCAGATTGCCTCCCGCTCTGTGCTGGGTAGGTGGAGAAAACCTCTTGGGAAGACAGAGTGGAAAGACACTGGGGATTAACTTTCCTGGTCACTCAATCGCTCTCACAAAGCACAGCTCTGGGGGTATTTACCAGGCAGCATAAGCCGCCTCTTGTTAACTCTGCCTTCATTTCAGTCCAGCTGGAGAGACACTACTTCAGTCAGGTGAAACTGGAGGGGGCAAAAAAAAAAAAACAAACAGCAGAATCACTCGGTACACTCGGTATTTAGACCAGAATCCTCCGATCTGATAAAGTGAGAGATGAAGGCATTTGCTCAGTCATTAGCATGGAAGATTCCCTTTGGAGTCTCTCTGTGACCTCATTGGAAAATTTCACTTCTTTGCACCCCAAACTGGCCACTTCTGTCTTCCCAGCAAGGCATGAAGACATCCAACTAAGAAATAATATTTTCAAGTGATATCTGAAAGGTATTTGTCTCTGAGAGTTTCATGAAAATTAAAATGAAATCATCAAAAATCTCTGCAAAAAAAAAAAAGTTCTGTATCAGGGTCATGAGGATTCCCAGAGCAGAGTGAAAGAGATGCGGGGTCATTCCGTTAGCGTGGATGCCCCACAGCATGCTCCAAGCTTTGCAGTCTCCGATAACTAAGTTTTCAAGGAAAACGCAACTCGCTGTTTTCCAGATATTTTTTACAACACAGGAAAAGCAGGTGGTAGCGTGGTTCTACAGACGAGGAAACGCTAATTAGTGCCATCTATACATAGTCACCGAAGAACATCTCTCTCATCACCATTTCATACTTGTCAAACGCTCAGAGCCATCAGGCAGTGGGCTAACAAGACACCGTCCCAAACTACCGATAAATGAGGCTCGCTAGAGAGAGTCCGAGACAGCAGGAGCAGGCGTGAGACAGGACATTAGAATCAGTTCACAGAGCCATCGTCCCTTTTCATAACAACTATTCCCTTCCTTTGACTCTTTCACCTTACAAGGAAGTTGGAATTTGGAGTGAGCCTTAGTTTTCTCATCTGCGAAGTGGGGTTAAACTAACACATAGAGTGGTTGCGTGAGTGAACGCAATAGCTTAAATCTGTGCACCTCAGACTTGAATTCACATCAGTTCACCAGGAGACATTACGAAAGTTCAGATTTTGGCTCCTTAGGTACAGAGAAGCCCAGAGACCATGCATTCCTACCAATGTTCCCCCGATGGTGATGTTGACCTATAGTTCACACTTTGTTTAACAGATTTTACAGTCATGAGGGTCATTGATTAATTAGATACAGTTCTAATGAAACTAATCAGTTGAGAGAAAATAAAACAAAAGGTCACTGTGAAAAGCAAATGCACAGAATTGGGTGTTGCCACAATGAAACCACCCTACCTGGTTCAGGAGACACTGCCCTCAAGTTACATAAAACAAAGTTGCCATAATAATTTTACTGAAGTGCACTGAGGAACTTTAAAAAAAATTACAGGAGGGAGAGATGACTGGAATTGAAGGACATTTGGGGGACAATGTGGAAACCAGTGCAGTAGAAACTCCCTGAAATCTTCAAGATTGACCCTATCAAAGACTCCTAGTAATGGGGGATATGGACCCTGAACTGGCCATCATCAGCAACCAGGCAAGGTTTCTAAAAGCAGAACTGGGACCCCAACCCAGACACAAAACCTTCAATCTACAATCTGTCCATCCTCCAAGATGTGTTAGGGTAGTGGTGACACGGAACTTCTGGGGGTGACCAACCAATGACTGGTCCAACTTGAGGTCCACACCAAGAGAGGGAGTCCACACTGACACTACCTAGATGCCCAGGAACTGGAGTCTGAACAGCCCAGGAACTCAGGACGTAACCAAACAAGACTGGGAAATTTCCATAAAACGTTTACTAATGATATTCTGCTATACTCATAGATTGGTGGCTAGCCCAAATGTTCTCAGAGAGGTGTCATCCAGAAACGGATGGAAGCAGATGCAGATACCCACAGCCAAACACTAGGCAGAGTCATAGGAACCCCACATAACAGGGTGGGGTATGCAGGAGCCGGAGGGGCCAAGGACACTACGAGAACTCACCCACAGAATCAACTACACAGGGTTTGTAGGAGCTGACAGAGATTGAAACAACAATCACAGACCCTGCTACCCCTAACAGTGAGAGTGGGGGGCCTTTGACTCCCCACCCCCCATCTTGTGGCCCTTTTCCTCCTACTGAGTTGCCTCATCCAACCTTGATATGAATGAGGGTTTGTGCCTAGTTTTATTGTAATTCATTGTGCTGGGCTCAGTTGGTATTCCCTTTTTAAGAGAAATGGAGAAGGTGTGGATCTGGGGGAGAGGAAAGGTGTGGGGAGCACTGGGAAGAGTGGAGGGAGGGGAAACTGCAGTCAGGTTGTAATGTATGAGAAAAAAAGAAAAGAAAAAAATTACAGAGGCCAGGGCCCTATTCAGACATTGCAATAGAATGCCAAGCATGTTTTTTTTCTAATTCCCCCAGGTGACCTTAATAGAAATTGAAACCCGCTTTCTATAGAATGCAATTAAATACCTAACTGTCAAGTAGGATAATATAATCTTAGACTCTGAAAGGATGGAGTATTCAGGTCATATTAAGTGATATATGCCAAGGTCAAAATTTAATGAACAATAGACAGAGTACACATAAACTGAGTTCATTATATATGCAAAAAGTCTGAAAAATTGCAAAGAAAGTTCTCATATAAAAAAAAATTCCCAATACAAGCCCTTGAGCACACAAGACTGCTGAAGAAATAATATGCTTAGCTGAGAACATTTCAGCTCTGCTAAAATACTAAAAAATTAAAACAGTCCATTATACCCTCAAGTCCAACATGGAGGCTATAATCAAATAAATATCGTTGGAACTGGATGCTGCACAGGAGCCCTGTGGACCAGCTGTAGCTTCCTTAGCCCACCCAGGCCGATAATAGCTAATAGAATCTTAGTAAATGAGCATCTTCTCAGAGAAGCCTGCGGATGGGCCGTGCTCTCATTCAGTAAAGGTTATTCAGTGAGGGATGGTGCAGTAATACACTGATTATTTAATGAGAACCGGAAGAATAAAAAGCAAAACTTTTATATTTCACTATATCAGGAATTTCAATTTATTGAGTCCTAAATGTTTTCTATGACCTGGCAACCAAGTATGGACCCTTAGTTTGACTAAAAAGTAAAAACAAAAATGTCAACCCAGCATGGATATTATAATCTCAGCACTAAGAAGGCAGAGGCTCAAGGACCCAGAGCTCGAGCCCACCACAAGCTGTACAACCGTGAGATGTCATCACAATGAAGAAATGAATTCTTTAGGAAATAAAAGTGTCATTTGAGCCATGGTTCTCAAAGTGCCTGTGGCCCCGTGGCATCAACCTCTCCTGCAATGCATCAGAAGTGCCCATCATTTGGTCCTGCTGCAAAACAATTAGATCAGAAACTCTGGAGGCGAAACGCAGTAATCTAGTTCAGCAAGTTCTCCTGGTGACCATGATGGCAACTCACACGTAAGCATTGCTATTCTCCATGTTGATCACAACAGCCACTGCTGTCCTCTGGATTGACCAGTCACCAGCCCATCGGCACCATCACCTCTTTCCGTTCACACCTAAGAGCCTTAGTGCCAAAAACCACAAGATGTCCTTGAAATTCAAAAGATGGGTAGCCGACTCTATATAACTTGGCTCCAAATTAACTCAGAGCATCTGATGATGCCTTATATTTAAGCACTGTGGCTTGGAGTCCTCATCTACCTCTTCTCTGATTTGCCTGTGAAGAGACTGCCTAGGCTCAAGGCCACCATTCCACAGGGAAGACAACAAAGGAAGCTGCTTCTGCTACAGCACCTTTTTATGTCAAGCTAAACTTACATTTAGACCAGTAAGAAAACACAAGAGTCAGATTTGCAGCCAAAGTCTGGAAATTGTGCTGCCCCTTCCAATGCCCACTCACACTTACTAACCCATCTCTAGAATTAAACTTATTTCACCCTCATTCTTCCTCCGTATTCCTTACCTATTTAAAGTGTCTTAGAAAATCTTGTTTAAGTCTAAAAATGTTGTTTCATATCTCTGTGCAATAACTGTTGGAAAACTTCTCTGGGATCTAAAAGACACACATGTATTTAAAACTCCTCCAAGAAACTACAACAGACCTCTGCTCACAACACCCTATTCATTTCCACTGTCTTATTTTGGTTTTGGAAAAAAAAATTAAAAAGTACTAGGATCAGTAGTTAACAACAACACTGGGTAACTCTTCCAGCGGACTCAGGGTTCAATTTCCAGCACCTACAATGGCAGCTCGCAAATATCTATAACGCCAGTTCCAGGTGATCCAATGCCCTTCCCTGGTCTCTGTGGAACCAGGCACTTACATGAGGCATAAACATACATATGGGCAAAACACCCTTAGATGTAATAGTAAACCAAGTTTTTAAGTTATGAAAAAAGAACCATTGAACATTATATAATCTATGCAGATAACAAAACATTACATGATACTCCTTAATACATATAATCTTATATCTTTATACAACAATTAAAAATAATGTTACAAACTTGAAAAACTTGAAGTGCAATCTTCTAAATTATAACACATAAGTTAACTCACTGTTTGTCTTCAGGTTTTATAACAGACGGGTCTGTCAAGTTCTCTCCAACACCTCAAAAGAAGAAACGAAATTCGTTAAGCAAATGAGGTTTGATTTTTCTAAGAAACACAGAAAAATAATAACCAAATCCATTTCCTTATTTTGAAGGTTATATTGAAACCAGATACGGTGACTCACCCCTGCAAACCCAACACTAGGGAAGCTAAGGTGGGAGGATTGCCACCAGTTCAAGGTTAGTCTGAGCTATATAGTAAATTCTAGGCCAGCCTGATCTACAATGTGAGACCCTGTGTCATTCACTCCGTAGAAGGTAAGATTTAAAAGAATCATGATAATTAAATGTGCTATGAAAATTATTTAGGAAATGTAGGAAAATATACAGCATCTCCTACAACAGCCCCCTCTGAATTAATGAACATCTGGCTACAAATGGTGTCATAAGACTTGTTGATAGTGGCATCTCTCAGTAGACCTGTGTATCGGCATTTCATTTACCAGTTCTATACATTAAGACAGCTAACTTTATTTTCTCTAATTCTCATGAAAGGAAAATACTATCCTCATATCCTCAATTTACATCTCACCCTCATTTACATCAATAAGTACATTGATGTTCAAAGAGATTGAAGAACTTGCCAAAGATGGTGTATCCCTTAAGTGGCCATAACAGGATTAAAGCTGGGGCAATGCTTGTGTTCCTCCCACTAGTTCATGGTCTCCTTAGATGGCCTCCATCAGTGCTCAGCAAGGGCAAGGCCCTGGGAGGTTTTGCAAATACAGCTTCTAGGCATCAAAGAGACCCATCAAATGCTCTGTCTATATATACAGCGCTTATAAACAGCAGAATAAAACGGCACCAAATTCTTGATCTGAGAGCTGGCTCCACCTGTGTGTTCAGTTGAGAAAATTCTTTGAGGTGGGTGCTTACGCTCTGTTCGCTTTTTAGAATGTATCTTCAATAAAATTTAGTTTTGAAAAGAAAAGAGCAGAGCCTGCAAAGATAATAGAGGCACAACCTAAGACTGAACTTAATCAGAACTGGGCTTGATACCCAGAGCAAAGCTCTGTGATGAATTCAGGCAGTGAGGAGGCTAGCGTCTAACAGTGATGACAGCTCAGAGAAGCCAGTTAGACAGTGATGAGCCACCTAGGCATCCCCAACAACTTCTGAGATCCTTCCCTAACTGGGCCTCTTTTTCTCTGCTTGAAAAACACTGACTTTGTAAGGTGAGGAATCAAAAGTTATATGAACTTTAGAATATTGTTATCTACTACTACTTGTTGGGAAAAGTTCATGTTTTGTTGAAGTAAAAGGGGAAAAATCTCAAGGGATGCCACCCCTAGATAAAGAACTACAGAAAACTAAGGACTGCTGGGAGAGAGAGAGAGAGAGAGAGAGAGAGAGAGAGAGAGAGAGAGCGAGAGCATTAGACTTCTCCAGGGACGAGCCCTACGTCAGTTAACTAATACCAAGTGGTCATCCCTGAAATCACATGCATACATGCAAAACTAAAAGAACTCTGTAGATTATATTTACATGCTTATGCATTGTATTTATATGTATTATATAATATATGTTTTATATATATATATATATAATCAAGAGGGAATTGGGGGAGGTACATGGGAAGGATTGGAGGGAGGGATCACAGGAGAGGTTGGAGGAAGGAAAAGAAAAAGGAAATTATGCAATTATATTCTAATTAAAATTTAAAAACTTATTTTAAAAATAAATTATTATTTTTTAAAAAAGACAAAGGCCATGTTTTCTAAGCAGTATCTCTTAAAGATTTCTGTTGTGACCTCTCTCTTGGAATAGTAACCTTTTCAGAGGAACCAGAAATCCTTATAAAGTTTTCTGCTAAGAAGCTGATTTCCTCAGGAAAACAACATTTTAGCATGTATGATTTAAATATGTAACAAAGGAAATCTATGATCCATCCTGAAAAGGTTTTAGCAAAACATTTCAACTACTGTATTACAATACATAGTGTGTTTGTTTAATAGTACATTCAATAACAGGATCTACCCCATCTGTTTTCTACAAGCTTATCTAACAAATGGTAATTGCAAACTGTGTCTTGAAATCCGCCTGCATTGCAAGGTGCCGTGTTAATATCTGCAGCTCCTCTTACTGATAGTCACAGATGATGATGTCACTGTGGGTTTGTGGTCTGGCTAATAATGGGAGATGGTGAAGTCCAGTTATGGGTTAGTGGCAATAAGGTGTAACTTGGTTTCTCATCAAAGTTTCCAAACCGCTAGACTGGCACGTTTTCATGCTGATTTTGAAGAGGGCAAGAAAACCTTGGGCTGAACCACAAACACAAGGCAAGTGTGAAAAGCAGACCTTGCCGAGCCCTCACATTTTCAAAGCCATGGGAAGGAGCTCTTTGTACTTTTCTAGTCACATAGACAAGAGGGACAGCTTCTCTACAGTCATGAAGGGAACAAACAGAATACCAGGCAGAAGTGTACCCCAGCGCTGCAGGTAGACAGGCTGACGGCTGCAGTCTTCACCATTTTAATTAAGCATGGGTTGAACTTTAAGCCTGGAGCTTACAGCAATGACTAAAGTTTTAAGCCCATGTCTAAGTACAGTGCAAATTTAAGCCAGGACTACATATAGTAGCTGAAGAAGCACTATTAGGTGGGGGGTTGGGGGGAGAAATGTGTTTACAGAGTTAATTTTTTTTTTTTTTTGTCTAAATCTTATTACAGAATCTCTGTGGCTTGTTAGACACACAGAAAGACAGAGGTTCCACTCCAAATTCTGCCATGTTCTAGCTGGAAGGCTTCAGTACCCTGTTTAATCTCCCTGAATCCCACTTTTGTCATCTGCGAGTATAGCATCCTGGTCTTATCAGAGAGGGCTAGGGGAGAATTCAATGAGCTGCGTCTAACCCATAAGAAGCTTCCAATGTCAGCTGTTACTCCATTTTCTGTATTCTATCTAGAAGATCCCATACCAGCAGTAAAGCCATGGTTTTCTCTCATTCCCCAAAAGTATGTTTCCTAGTACTAAAGAACACCTTAAAAGAGAGGGTTAAAGAGTATACACAAACACTTTTTTATATGTTAAAGCACACCTCTATGTTTTATATGATAATACTTAGCTTACTTATTTTGAGGTGTTCTAATGGAAGAAGGGCTTTATGACCCATGAACAAGGAGAGAAGTCCCCAAAGACCAACCATTCAATGCCCTCCACATCACTTTGCCAGGCTGAGTCACTAGGCTCTTCTAGCCACACAAGAGCACCCAACCCAAGACAACTGGGCTCAGACTCTCCTGATATCTACAAAATATAGAACAAGTAAGCTGGTTGGATATCTAAACATCCTGATGATCTCTTTCCTAGTGTCGTTATGAATAAATACCCATACCTAGAGAAAGCCCAGAAACATCCATGGAACTTCATTCAACTTGGCATCACCAATGACCTCCAATTCCCAAATCTATGAAAACAGGTCACCTCTGTGTAGTGACATCATTCATGGTGATGTGGGTGCTAACTTTTTCAAGAAATTGCTTTATTGAACCAAAAATTAGGACTGTATTTCCAAAAGTCCACTGAAAGATAGAATAAAAAAAAAACTAAACATTGCTCTAATTTGGAATACAGCTGTTTTTAATTTCCGTTGCTGGGAATTAACTGTTGGACTTTAAATGCAGTGACGATGATTCAAGCCTTCCCATGTAAGATTTTGAAGTGGAAAAAGACCAGAAAACTTCATTAGACTTATAAATAATGGGGAATTGGTCACGCCTCTCCTCAGAGCTCAGCTTCCTAGAATGCTATGGCTGTTTCCGGGTTTCATTCTTTTCGGAAAAATGAAATAAGAAAAAGGGAAACAGAAAAAGACCAACTGCCCAAGTATTTCTTCATCCTTCTTCCTCTCAAAGCAGCAATGAGTAGGGTCTGAAATGGAGAGGGGGGTCTCCTGGTGGTACCCCGGGGTCAAACAGTTAAGGATAGCTTCCCCATACCTAAAGCTTAAATTCCACTTCAAAGAGCCATTCAAGGGTTACTACTAACTGGCAACAGCAGGTAACATTTATCAAGGGCTTGATACATGTGGAGAACTTGCCTCAGTTGACCTCTTTAGGAATTTAATAACCAACTGACTTAAAGGCAGGATACTCTTTTTCCCCTTTACAGCTAAGGGAGGTGGGACTCAAGGTGGCTGCTCCTCAAGACATATAAGTAATTCACAGTGGGGCCTGGCAGAATGTCTCATCTTTCCAGACACTAGAAATACTAGTAAATGAAGGGCATTAGAATAGTAAGCCAAAAAATCTTAAAAACACAATTTTCCTCTCCAACCTTGTTCAGCGTTAACTAGCAACAGCTTAAAACTTTATAATTATTGGTATGGACTCATGTTTTTCCACGAATTCAGACCAACAATTATCTAGCTCTCTGATAAGTTTCATGCATTTCATAACACCTAGCCTGTGGTTCTGTGATGTCCACTCAGGCCTTCTTTGAAGGTCGATGTTTTGACATAGTTGACTTGCAGGGACTATTTCAGCAATTCACATAATTACCCAGGAAAAGAATAAAGTTAATTCCCTTTTCCCTCCAAGACTATAATCGCAACATTTGTTCTGTTTAATGTCACTCTGGATTACTAAGAAACATAAAAATCCCCAAACATAAACATCATTAAACAAAACCCTATTCAAGTGAAATACAAAACACACTGAAGAGTTGTCATTAATTCCTTAAAGTTTTTCTTTGGTTGTTTGTTGTTATTGTTTCTGTTTTTGCTTTTTAAACAACTCCACCCAAAATTCAAAGCAAAAACACAAACAGTGGAGCACAGATGAAAACAATCAATGTCTCTCCAGCCAGAAGTACAAAACAGATGCCGTTGGCACCCCCACTCCCGGCCGATTTTCATCAAGTGCTTGCTGGTATAAAAAGCTGGATTCTTTTTCACATTAATTCAGTTTATATTCCTTCCTGAAAAATTGTTTTTGAGTTTTAGAAATATAACCCAGCCTTGAGAACACCAGGAATATCAAAAGACAGATGTGCTTAGTAATACGTGCAATGCTTTAAGTGTGGATGGATCACTGAGCATGTGACACAGACTTCCAAGTGACTGCAATAGTCCTGGACGTTGCCCCTGATGCCCTAGGAGTGTCAAGTTCAGCATTCCCCAGCCTCAAACCTGGTTTTGCTAAGAACTAGAAAGGAAAATCAGAAAGGAAAAAAAAAAAGAAAGTTCATGTTGTTTAAATATACCCGAAGATGGTCATTTCCTCTCAGAATGACACTCTTACAGAAATCCTGTGGCTTAGAGAGGAGAAAAGGATATGTAGGAAGACACCAGCTGAAGTCCACATCCCACTTCTCCTTGAAAACCTGTGCAACCTGAGGCAAGTTATTTAAACCTTCTGGTCCTAAATTCCCAGTGATATATACTTCAGTGTGCTGCTCCTGGGGTTAAATGAGGTAACTTGTATGACGTGTCTGGGCCAGATCCCTTATTTCATGAGCCCAAGAACTGAACTTTGGCCAGAACTCATATTCTGTGCCCTCCTCCTGAGGAAAACCTCCTGGAGACACACTGAGTATGCTGTGGGATTAGACATCTCTCTGGCAGGAGGAGGTGCTGACTATGGGCGATACTCTGATCAAAGGCTTCATTAAACAAGAGTATGCTCCCACCCTGTCTTGGAGCCAAGGACTTCCCTGAACTAAATTGTCATATCAAGGAATACATCAAACATAACGAACTAAATTATAAATTGGCAAGGCAGTAAACTAAAAAAATGAAAATTATCGAGAATTGAAGCTTTCCCATTTATGTAGATATACAGTTGATGTTTCTGGTAAGCAGAAGACAAGGCAAAGTGATAACACTAAAACAAATGATACAAAAATCATTCCCCATCTACTTAAATCTTTAAGATGGAAATAGTTAACCCTCTGCCTATATTTCCCCCCTCTGGCTACGTAGAATACAGCAGAGTGGGTACTCACGCTCATTATCACACAATGTCTCTGAACTGAATGCCTGTATCTCTCTACTAAGCTGGGTACAACAGCTCCACATGCCCACCCTATTTCTTGTGAGATGTCTAGGAACTCTGCCTCCTGCATCGTCAATTAGTTACCTTGCAAATCTAAAACCAGCAGCTCTCCCCGGGTATACTCATATGTCCAGTGAGAGAAAGCCAACATCAGCTCTTCGAGGGTGTTGGTGGGGGCAATTTCGTCACCATTGTTGTTATTGTATTTCCGGAACTCCCCTGTCATGAACTTCTCAATGGTTAACCATTGGTTGGCTGAATGGCAGTAGATCAAGAAAACCTCGAGAAACCTGTGAGGAAAAAAGAATCCAATGATCCCCTCCTACCAGAAAGGAAGCGTAGCAGTTACCCTTCAGAACACTCAACCACAAATGTCATTTGACCTTGGCCTTTCTGTGGACAGAGGAAACATTACAACTGGGAGGTTTGTTCCCAAGCTTGCTCGCCTCCCTTTTCTTTGAGAAAAGTTGCCAACTTTTTTTCTGAGTACCAGATCCAACTTTTCATGCTGGGCTCTATAAAATTTCTTGTAAAATAGAGGAAAAGGTTTTATTCTAATTTCTCAGCACGAAATTATGATCTGCCTTGATACGTGAATATAAGCATATTAAGACACCCAAGGGAAAATAAGGAGGGTTCGTGATTGCAAGCTTGCTAATTGGTTTAGGATGCTAAGCTTTAAATAGACATGTTTTGGGGCCATAATACCCCTAGATATTAGCAACTACATCCAGCATCTGCCTGTCTCACCTATCTGAAATGTTTGTCGTCGATCTGTCTGAACTTCATTTTCACTCACGTAAGTTCTGGAACTGAAACCCAGGTATGTCTGGAACATTTAATTATCTTTATACCAGTCTGTATAACTATGAAAGGAAGAACCCTGAAAAGGGTCATGGAGAACATTCCCTTGAGACATGGGCTGAGAAGAGGTTAAATGGAATTCTTCTTATAATGAAGAACCACAGGGGCAGGTTTACCCACCTCGGTGTATAGGGAATAGTTTGTGGTTTGACTTGGTTGAAGGTATAGATGAGTTTTTGGGCAGCTCTTTGCTGTTGAATCTCCTAAAAAAAAAAAAAAAGAAAAAAGAAAGAAAAAAAAGAAGAATTGATTAAAGCATATATATATGTTATATTTATATACAATATAATAAATATATTTATATATATTTATCAAATATGTGGTGGGGGTGTTTAGGGACAAACTTCCTGATAGGTTATCTAAATCACAAGCAGTCAACCCTAAACACATATGTGTAAGAGCAACATCAAATGAACTCAGTAGTGTGTGTGTGTGTGTGTGTGTGTGTGTGTGTGTGTGTGTGTGTGAGAGAGAGAGAGAGAGAGAGAGAGAGAGAGAGAGAGAGAGAGAGATCAATATCAATTATCCATAATAATCATAGGAAAAGAGGTAAAGAATTTGGGAGAGAATGGGGAGACAAAGGAGGTGTTGGAGAAGAAGAAAGAGGTGAAAATGTTGTAATGAAATTCTCAAAAAAAAATGGTTTACTCACTTACTCTACTTATTAAAGATCAAACAGATCTCAACTGCCCAACGTTTAACATTATTTAACTTCTAGTACTCTATACCTCAAAAGCAAATGTCCTACAGAACAAAAATAATAAAACACCGCCACCACCTATAAAACCTAACAACCTCCCTTTGGTTAAAGAAAACCCATCTTAGGTGAGGATGTAGCCAGACTTCTACACTTCTATTTTGTCCATCTGGGCTCTGGGTCTCTCAACTTCAGACCTACCCTCAGGCAAAGATGAAGCACAGTGCTCTCCTGAAAGATTTTATACCACGTCTGTACAACCTCCGGGAGAAAGGACTTCACAATGAAAACCTGCCCGGGCTTGAGAACTTCATCCTCAGACCACGTGCTGATGACTCGCATGGCTTTGCGGAGGCCCCCATCCATTTCCTCTTGGGACAGCACCTGGATCATGGCAGCTCTCCCATGCTGGGACCAAGAGGACATGCTCTTATCGAGAGTCAGAGGGGAACTCTCTTCAAGCCTGTAGATGGTCACCTCTTCTCCTGCTGCAGTAAGAAGGGATAGCCAGTTTAATAAAACAGCAGGTCTGGGGTGTGACTGGTGCCCTGAAGATCAACTCAGGAGCAGTTCAATTGTCGCTGTGATCAGAGGATGCAACTAGCAGGAGCCAAAAAAAGGTCAGGGTACAAATGGATCTGACTTGTCATCTGATGACGGTGGGGAGGGAGAGGAAGAACAATGCCTCAAATAGCATATAAAAAATAAGTTGTGCTTATTATAAACTAATTAGACAAAAACAATATTAGAACAGCATTGATATGTTGCCACTGTTATACTTTTCTTTTTTTGGGGGGGGGAGGGCGGGGGGCAGGTTCAAGGCAGGGTTTCTCTGTAGCTTTGGAGCCTGTCCCGCAACTAGCTCTTGTAGGCCAGGCTGGCCTCGAACTCAGAGATCCGCAGGCATCTGCCTCCCAAGTGCTGGGATTAAAGGCATGTGCCACCACCTTTCAGCCACTGTTAGACTTTTTATTGGAGACATGGTTTGCTTAATAACTAAGACTGACCTAGCAATCATTACATACCCCAGACTAGCTCCAAATTTCTGATCCTCCTGCCTTAGCCTCCTGAGTGATGAGATTATAGGCACATGCTATGACACCTGCTCAAGACAAATCTATCTCTAGAGACAGTTTAACCTGGAGTTGGTCATTTTTATAAGGAGCAACCACTTTTATTACTGCCCTCCATACAATATTAAATACGCTGTGGACTCTTTGTGAGCTATATATGTATCTTTGCTTTATACATGAAGGACATGATGGATTTTGTTTTCTGGGAGTGGTTTTGCTTGTTGCGCTTGCTCCATGAAGTGCAATTTGACCTCACTAATAATGCAGGGTTTTACCCAGTGGGAATCACTCAGTACTAAGGTCTGAGTCTCTACTACTTTCTTTTGCACTCATTAGCAAATTACTGAAACTCTCTCTTGGTAAAAGGGAAAGATAACATTTGTTTCAGTGGTCTGCAGTACAGATCACCTATGTTATCAGGGTTGCAGCAAACTAGGATCTCAGAAACAGACTCAACCCCACTCCAAAAGACTTTAGACACAACACACTGCTCAAGTGCAACACAGCACCCACTCTGAGCTTAGAGAGCAAGAAGGGGTCATTGCCAGACTTGGACTTCACCTATACAGTGTTATAGCTGCATGAGAGGAGTAACGAGCCCCACAGAGTTTCCCTCAAAGTTGTAACACATTGTTTTCTTACACTTTGCTTCAAATATCCATTTGTTGTTGTTGCTGCTGCTCTGTTTGTTTGCTCTCTGTGAACATTGTATTGAGTTACCAGAAGGGAAGCCATCTATCCCCTCATCCTTCTTCCTAATGCCTTATCAATAAGCGTATCTGAAGAACATGTGGTATATTCTCAAATGTTTACTCTTGATGCCCAAGTGAATGCCACTGAGGAGCTCTCTGGAGTCCTAATTCCTGGAGGCTTTAGAGAAGAGCTATTGATTTGCAAAATGAGCCCTGGAGCCAAGGGGAAGAAGGAGGCCTCTGCATAAGCAATCAGAAGCCAACCTGGGCTCTCCCCATTGGAACAGTGTGAGGAGAATGAAGATGGCAGGCAGCGTAGGCACCTTTGTTCTTCTGTCAATTGCTCATGCTTTATCCTGCGAGGCAGAAAAACACCCATACCCTTGGTTTTTCTTTACCGCTCCAGCTTTTAAAAAACTACATTTGCAGTTCGAAGAAAGAGCAATCCATGTTCATGCAACAAACCAAACAGCTGTAAGACAACAAAGGGCTTCTCTTCCCAGGCCTGTCAGCTTTCTGCACACTGCTATGCAGCGCTTTCTTCTCCGTCCATTATACAAGGTTGGTTTGCTCTTTTCTACCCTGTGTGTGTCCAGCCTAGAATCACTGACTGCCAGCTGCGGCAGCACACTGCTTTCCCAACTGCTGACCCCTGTAGGTCTCATCCCCATGGTATCAGCGGCTGACCCCAAATGCTGGCCACACTAGTTAGCAAGAATTTCTACTTTGGGAAACGAATCTCCTTAGTTGACCATATGGCCAAAATGAAATCTGTGAGTCAAGTGAAGCAACATTATGTTTTTGTTTCTTGTTTTTTTTTTGTTGTTTTTTTTTTCTGTTGTGTGCCAGCATTCACTCCGCCCTCGCCTAACCTCAAGAAGGGAGGGGGTATTACTCACCGAACAGCTGGATTGGTGTAAACGGGATGGTCTGAGAAAGCCTCATTAAATTATTCCTTTCAATGGCTACAAACAAAAACGGATTGACTACTTTAGTTCTACATCAATGATTAAACTTACAGGAAGCCCCCACATACCAAAGTACACATAAATTCCAGAATGTTTCATTTCAAACATTTTATTTTCTCCATTAGCAAAACCATTATAAATAATAGTTTTAAATATAAAATATGCCTTGAACAGTGAGCATATCTTATTCTCGGGAAATTTTACATGAGATTATGTAACATGTTTCTAAGAAGGGGCTATCTTCTCACTCTCCCAAATAACCAATTAGACACTAACTCAAATAATACTTAAGTCGTTCTTTTAAATGGATTTAATCTATGTTCCATATTCTCTGCTTTCCTTTTTCCCAAAGCAAACCCAGCGCACAGTGGTCTGTGGGGACACCTACTGTCGGTTTTGCAGAGCTGGCCTTCTTTTTCCCAGAGAGAATGGAACACTAATTTTAATTAGAAGCAAGTGATCTGCATTTTCCTGTCAAGAGCCAGAGCCTAACAGATCAGAGTGCAGTGCATCTGAGTTACAGTATTCCTCACCAGAGACTCTCTACGGCTCGCAGAGAGTCCAAATAACAGATTACTGCTGAGCTTAGGACCCAGTCATAGGAGCCTAGGAAGAGAAGGCTGGAGTCCACAGAACCATTATTCACCACAGAGGAGAATTCAGGAAGAGACAGTCTATAATGAAACCCTAAACAAATGACCTTCATATAATAAAACTGGTCATTGAAGTGCCGGCAAGGTCTTGCTCACAGAGTGCTAGACTCTGTGAAAGCCTTGTCCTTGCGTTAGCTCACCCACCGAGAGCAGTGACCACTGAGAAACCACACCAGGGCACAAGTCCAGCTGCTCTAGGCTGCTTTGCATCTCAAAGTATCTGCCTCTTAATTCTCGGCTAGCCATTTGGCAGACTGTCCCTCTGAGAGAGGGAAAGGACAATCGTTCCCCCTCTGAAAGAAAGACAGCTGAAGGGCTGTGAAGCCTGGCTCAGTAACAGAGTCGAGCCCCTTGACATCTCTGTTTAATGGCATCTCTGCAAGGCATGTTTGTTGGCCTTAATGCCATGAGAGGTGGCATCTATTCAGTGGTTGTGCCTGCCGAGGGAACCTTCAAGTTCACTGAGGACTTTCAAGTCTGCCCTTTTCCCTATCCGAAACATTCAGATCAGACTGGGGTATAGCTCAGGGAGAGATACTTGTCCAGCAAGGCTCTGGGTTCAAACCCCAGCATGGCAATAAAAAGAGCACAGTACAAGGGACATTGCTCAAAACACTAAGATATTTGCATTTTGGCCAGCACTGAGCTTGCAAGGAAATTTTAGGCACCAAAGGTATCTTCTCTTTCAAAACTTCTTGTATGTGAATTCTCTTCAATCCCAACAATTTGTTTTTCTGAGTCAGGGCCATGGTTGGGAAATCTAATTGTTCTAACTGTTAGAGTGAACGATTTTCTGAATTGGGTGCTGTATTGATAATGTAGAGTTGATGGATGTTCGTGTTTACAAGGCAGAATCACACACATTTAGCTCCGATGACCCATCTGTACACCTGCTTCCTACCTGAATAATGGTGGTGAGGCTCTTGAGGGCTCTTTAAGGAGGCCGAGATCTCTGAAATCATAGAAATGATTGGCACTTTAATTACTTGGCTGCAGATAAATACATGTTTGTACACTGCCTTCAAAGTTACTATTAAATGGCTTCATCAGAATAGCTGCTCACTATTCAGAAAAGCTCACCCAATAAATACCCTTTAACTCATTATTGTTCATGGTATCCTGACAGCTTCCAATCATCAGTGCAATATCTCCAAGCATATTTATAGAGGGAATTGAAGAAAGACAGGTAATATTAGCCTCAAAGATGTATTTCCTTTGAACCAATTACACCTCTGGGTTAGAGAAGGCACACAGCTGCCTATCATGACATCCCAGAAGCATGGTCCTCTGAGCTCCTTGCCAAGATGCACCTACCCGTGCAAAGACAATATTAATGCCAACTTATTAGCATGCTAGCTCATTGACTGAAACTAATGACAAAACATTAAGTATATGCCAGACACATAGGAGAGGGTGGCTAGTATCGCAGCGTGCCATTTGCTAAGCTATACCAGGACCCTATGTAGGGAACGCCCCCTCCAATGTTAAACTCTCACTTTTCTATCTGTTCCAGCCCGAAATCATAAGGCTCCAGAGAAATCCTTTGAAACAATTTTGCTGTTCCATGAAAATCAAAATTAAAGGGGGGAAACTTCAGTCTCACAACAGCCAATGCTTTGCACCTACTAGAGTAAGCAGCCAAGTGAGCCTAGGTTTACAGAGCGCTCTGGCTCCTGCTGCCACATAACGAAGGGAACAAGCGTCCTTTGAGGGGGCATGCTGGGACCTATGGTCGGCAGAAAAGGCTTCCATTTCTGAATTCAGTCAGTAACGTAGACTTTTAGCTCCCGCTATGGGTCATGCTAGGCATGAGAAGGGACTAGGAGAAGGTGCTCACCCTTCAGAAAGGTAAATGCAGTGGACTCAAGAAAAAATCATGCAACTGTTACCATACAGTTTGCTAATTAATAATAAACCATGCCATGCCAAGGCTTATGGATTTCCCTAATGCTAACTGGACGATGGAAGATCGCTGTCATCTGATTGGTTTCAGTTTAGACTTCAGCATCTAAGGAGCTTCAGGACCTTAGTGGTATTTATTTAACACATAGTTACTGAGCACCAATGGACCACATGCCAGACTGCCCAGTACTCTCAGTCAGAGAAAGAGCAAGAACACACGAAGAGAAGCTGGCCTTGTGACCAGGCCCTATTCAGACATTTGTGGCGCAGCATCCTGGAAATTATATCAAAGGAAACTTCCATGTGCAAGCATGTGATTGACTCTATGTCTGTAAAATATGACACTATTAATTGTTGCAGAGTCAAAATGAGTTCAGTGGATTTGTTTTCATGCAGAGAAACAACAGGGACGTTACAGTGGAAACTGGTTACTCAAAGAATCTCAAGCTGGGGATGTAGCTCAGTGGGTAAGATGCTTGCCTAGAGTGCACAGGGTCCTGGACTTGAGCCTCAGAATCACCAAAATAAAACAAAACAAAAACACAAGAGGACACATCAGTCGTGGTTTATCTGGGCTATCTCTATTTTTCTACTGAATTTTCTGCTTTATATGTATCTCAAAAGCAACAACAAAAAAACACAAAAAGAATAAAAGTCAGGAATTATAAAATTCATAACAGGACAATGAATTCCATCATCAATGAAATTAAAAATTAAAAATAAATGTTTAAATATAAAAACTTACTGTCAATTTCACTTGAGTTTCTTGTTCTGTTTGGGGGGAAATAAAATGATTTAGAAAATGCTGCTTTAAATCTTTTAATTTCCAAAACACTGAAAAATTATCTGAAACAGCAATAAAGAGTGTATATATATATATGTACATTTTATTATATCTTATATAATATATATTTCACATATGTGTATGAAATTTTCTGCTCCATCTTATTCCTATTTTACCAATAGAGAAGTTTGTAGCCATACAATTATTTTCACAACACACACAAAATAATGCCAGTAAGGCATGTAAATCACTTATTATCTATGCCCCAAGCTAATTGAGAAATAGTGGTGTTAGTGGTTTTAATTAGCTGTGTGATCACATAACATATATAAGATTTAACTGTGTTTGTGTTGTTCTGGATCAATTAAACGAAAGGGTGCCTGAACTATGCAAAGCAGCTGCCTACAAATGAGTCTGAGAATCGCTCTGGACAAGACCACAAATCAGTTTCATTAGCCCACGTGGCCCCTAAATGTTCACAGGCTGGAATTAGCTCTCTTTAAATTGTTCCTTGTCCTGCTCAAGTGCACAAGTGGCCACGGGCAAGTCTGAAAACATGCATCCAAAGAATATCTCCAGTATTTAAGGTCCTTGGGGAGGAAAGTACAATTACAATTATTGTTTAATTTCATGCTGCAATAACCCACCACCCTGCATGAGCACAAACTACTGAACCTTTGGGAGAAGAAAGTCATGTATCCTTTAGGTCTAGAAGCAGGCTTACATGGGGCTATGGTGGCAGTTCCCAAGAAAGGCCATGTCAACAGAGCTGAGGATCATAACTAAAAGTCATCTTTTACTTTCTTTACATCAAATGGTCTTCCCACAGGGAGATTTCCCTCTACCCCCCCCCCCCCCATGACTTGGTAGATGACTGATGCTGTAAGGAGGAAAGCACACACACACACACACACACACACACACACACACACACACACCCTACAGGTGAAGTGGAACCATCACAGCAGCACAGAGCCAAACACCAGCAATGCTAGCTACTTGGGATACTGAGAAAGGAAGATCACTTGAGCCCAGGAGTTTATGCCAGCCTGGGCAACATCATGAGACCATGTCTCTTGAAAAAAAAAAAATACTTTTAAAAAAATGGAATCATTTTTACTTGGTTGAGTTTCAAATTCTATTTCTCCTAATAAACCAAATTCAGGAATATACTCAATTCTACTGCCAGATTCTCTCCCTCCCTTCTCACTCTCAATCCTTGTCAGAGTGGATGCCTTGACAATTGGAATGCCACTGAAAATGAGGAAACAAAGACCAACCCCATCTGTAAAAGGAACACACTGGGGAGAATGGGTTTTGAAATCTAGCGAACAAGGCCTGGAGTGAAGCTGGGTGGTTAAGAGCACTTGTTGCTCTTGCAGAAGACTTAGTCTCAGTTCCAAGTATCCACCTGGTCGATAATAACTGTCCATAACTCCAGATCCAAGAAATCCCAGCTAGCCTCCATGAATACTGCACACACGTTAGCTTAAATATATGCAGGGAAAATACATAAAATAAAAATAGATACATAATTTATTTATATACATTCTAAAAATATAAAATAAATTTAAACAGGCCTTCAGGCTTGTTTGTTTTAAGAGAAAACACATGTATTTTACACTGTAAACACATTCATAACCTTACTACCTGAAAAGATATAACAATCAATTCATGTGTGAACTTTTTGATACTACAAAGGAATTTTTTTCTATTTGGTATTCCATATGTTTCTTTTTTTTACTACTTTTGTTGAGTTTACAAAGGAATTTTTCATCGACTGTCAAAGTATACATTTTATCACTATATTCTTAAAGGGACTTGGGTGAAGAACTCCTACTAGACACTGGAAAACTTGGGGAATATTTTTTCCATTCTTGCTAAAATAAGAAAAATAATGTCACCACGCATGCACTTTTTTCTTCCTACTCTGACCAAACTAAACTTTTGCTCCTTATCTTTGGAGGAAAGGATCCAGAAGCTCTTGTTAAAAGCGACACAGAAATACTCACAGAAAACTCCTGCTGAGGTTGGTGTTCCTGGGACTCCATGAAGGGTCTTCATGTGGGTCCTGAGCATAAGGGAACGGACATTATGAATGCAACCAGCACACCCATCCCATCCTTTTAGTGGGCCATCAGTAAAGCACACTCTTCCTCTGACTGGCTCAGTACCTCTCTTTAAGTTGATAAAGGAAACACAAGCTAGGATGATACATAATGTCAACATGTCATCAGGGAAGCCCCATAGTTGATGGCTTTAACTGAATGAAATTACTTTTTTAGAGACACTGAAAGGAAAATGCAACATCTGAAAATTTTTACAGAAATAGAGATTAATCAGCTAATTGTCTGAAAGTAGTAATGGAGGGCCTACTTGGCACATACAATGGATAATTTTATCAACTTAACATGTTAAAAAACACATAGGGCATTAATGAATCTGGTAGTTTGAATGTAATCAGGCCCCATAGGGAGTGACACTATTAGGAGGTGTGGCTTTGTTTGAGTGGGTATGGCCTTGTTGGAGGAAGTAAGTCATTATGGGGGCAGACTTTGAGGTTTCTTGTGCTCAGAATACTGCCTAGTGTGTCAGTTAGCTTCCTGTTGCCTTCTGGTCAAGATACAACACTCTCAGCTCTAACATCACATCTGCCTGCCTGCCACCATGCTACCTGTCATTATGATAATAGACTGAGCTTTTGAAACTGTAAGTGAGCCATCCCAATTAAATGTTTTCCTTATGAGTTGCTGCGGTTAAGGTGTCTCTTGGAAGCATAGAAACCGAACTAAGTCAGAAGTTGATACCAGAAGTGGGGTAATGCTATGCTAGGCCTGACCGTGTGTGTGTTTGGAGGGATTTGAACTTTGGTACTTTGGGTTTAGAAAGCAGTGGTGAAATGTTTTAAGTACTGCTGAATGGACCATACTATTAAGAGCATAGAAGACAGTGGTGCTAAGAATTATTTGAACAATGGAAGACTGACACAAGAGGTTTCGGGGGTGGGAGGAGAATTTTAGTGTGCTGCCTAAAGATCATTCCTGTCATATTTTGGTGAACAAAGTAACTGTCTTTTTTGCCTTTTTCTGAAGAATCTACCTGAGGATAAAGTAAAGAATTTTGGGTTAATTCCAATTGGCAGAGGAAATCTCAAAACAGCCTAATATAGACTCTGCCATGGTTTTTTTTAGTAGTAACTATAATGAAGATTTATAATGAAGAGAAGCAAGCTGAGCAGGGTAAATTGCAAAATAAAAATTTTGAGGAGAAAAAGAGCAACAGGAAGTGGAATAGAGCTAAATTATGTGTTCAAGGAGATAAATGGGTTAAGAAATGGAATAAACGAAGTGGTGACCTCTTGGCAAGATCCCACCCAGCTACGGTTCCAACTTGTGAAAAGGAACTTTAAAAAAATGCTTAGATCCAGGTGTTGAGGAGCATACACTGGGAAGGTAGAAGCTGGCAGATGTCTAGTGTAAGGCTAGTCTGGACTACATAACAAGTTTCAGAACAGGTAAGCTTAGGCAGTGAAAGACAGAAAGCTGGTGAAGATGTATTTGAAAGAGGGGATCATGTTCCAACCCCATCAAGCAGCAGAATTTAGCAGCTTTGGCTACATGACTCTGGGTTTAGAGTTAAGGATAGAAGAAATGAATTGTGGAATAAAGCCATTGAGGCCAGGCGTGTATCAGGGGTGTCTCTGAATGGAGACCTAGTAAAGAGGCCATTGTGTGAAAGTGTGAAGTTGAAGCCTGGATTGCTTTGGCAAACCCAAGATGTTAGAGTTGCCAGAGTCATGGGATACCTGCCGAGGAGAGCTGCTAACAGGGAGTGGAACCAGCCCAAGAGAAAGAAGTGTGTTTCCGTCAACAGAGCTGGACATTGGAGATCTGAAGAGCTTTTTGACATCAGACATGGAGATAAAGAGTTTGAAGCTTGCCCAGCTAGTTTCAGTCTTGGTTTGGTCCAGTATTTCCTTTCTGTGCTCCCTTCCCTGGATTTTAGAATGGTAATGTATTTTCTGTACCGTTATATATTGGAAACATGTGATCTGTTTTTAGATTTTGATTTTTCCAGGGGATTACAGTTAAGAGATTGCATGAATCTCAGAAGAGACTTTGAATTTAGGACTTTAAAACAGGAGACTGAGGTTGACTATGGGGACTTTTGAAATTAGACTAAATGTCATTTGCATTATGATATTGTTACATGCTTATGGAGACCAGGGAGTGGAATGTGGTAGTTTGAATATAACTGGCCCCCATAATCTCATAGGGAGGCACTGTTAGGAAGTGTGGTTTTGTTGGAGTGGGTATGGCCTTGTTGGAGGAAGTGAGTCATTATGGGGAAGGCTTTAAGGTTTCCTATGCTCAGAAAACTGCCCAGTGAGTCAGTTGACTTCCTGTTGCCTTCTGGTCAAGATGTAGCACTCTCAGCTCCAGCACCATATCTGACTGCCTGCCACCATGCTCCCCATTATGGTGATAATAGACTGAACCTCTGAACCTGTAAGTGAGCCACCCCAACCAAATGTTTATCAGGGTTGCTGTGGTAATGGTGTCTCATTACAGCAATAGAAAGCTGACTAAGACAATGAGGTACTCCTCTGGCTGTTACTGTGAGGACGTTTCCAGAGAGGATTAACTGAGATGGGAAGACACACTCTGAAGGAGGGTGGCACCATGCCGTGGCCTGGGGCTCCAAATTGACTTGAAAACAGAGATAAGAAAGCATTCCCTTTCTGCATCCTGCTCTGGAGACATGTGAACGAGCATCCAGCTACAGCAACCCTCTGCTACTCCTACATCCAATTGGGCCTTCCAGGCCCATGCTTGCCTGGACGCTCACAAACAGCCAAAAACAGCCTCTGTTTGGCCCCATGGGTTTCTTTTTGCTAGGTATTTAGAAACATCAGCCATTACATCATAGCATCCCTGTCATAAGTACACAACAGTTCTAGGCGATGGCGATGGGGAGGAGCATTACCCCGGATTTACCTCATCCTATTTCCTGTTTATCTAAGCCATATTTCTTGAGACACAGTACACTTCAGGCATTGTAGTAGGCATTTTCCTGTGAGGTCTCTTGGTTGGATACTACGGACAATCTTGTAACAATAGCATCTATTGGAGATTGTTAAAGACCCTCACAGGCTAACTGACCCATCCAGCTTTAGTGGGGACAGATGGAAATGATGGAATTGGGATGTGGACACAGGTGCTGCTCACAACCATCCTCAAGCAAGCACTTTCTAATTCCTTTAGATTCCTTTAGATTGCTACAAGAACTCCTGAGGATATTTATATAGGTAGGGTTTATAGTTCCCAAGTTCAGCTATTCAAACCAAGACCAAAATTAGTTTCCTTGGGTTACTCTGTGGCACATGCCACATGGGAAGGCGGCAGTAGGACAAGACACCTATTTGGAGGTAGTCGAAAAGCCGAATGTAAAACTGGCTGTCTGGGTACTAGAGGAACACAGAGGTGCCTGCACTCTGCAATGCTTTAGTCCCCTTCCTGGGTCTGAACACATTCCTACAGCCTATGCTAGACTAATCCCACGAGGAATTCATTGTCTCCAGAACCAATCATTCTATCCTGGAATGGTGCCAACTGGTAAAAGTTTCTTCTTAGATCAGCTGTCTTACATTAATTCCCCCATGGTTGTCCTAGATCTGCCTCTGAAAAGCATGCTGGAGAAAACCTGTTTCTCTTGCATATGACCATGTTCACACATCTGAAAAAAGTGAGTTCTTTCTCTTGTGCTAAGCAAACTGCACGAGAAAGAGAACAAAGGCTATTAGAAAATGAAGCAAGGACTGACCTGAACACACAGGCCCCAAGGATTTCAATCCAAGGCCAGTAAAAACAGAGGCCATTTATGGACTGTGACAGGAAAAGTCAGCAGCGTCAAACGAAGTGGTGCGTGCACAAATTCTTAAAAGACTTTCAAAATATTTTTACCTCTCGACAACACTTCAGGTAGTCGCTGGCTCGTGTGGTATGCTGCTCAATTTCCTTCATTTTCATTTTCTGATATATATAAGGTTCTAAACCTTGTTTTTAAAAGAAGAAGAAAAATTAGAAAATTGGTTGAAATGTGTTACATTCAAATCACATTTCTCAAATAGAAAAATCTGGACACAGTACATTTATTTAAACTTAGATATAGTTTTCTCTATTTTTAGAAAGTTTCACCAAGTTTCATTTTTCCTTTTTTTTCCCCTTGGGATTGAAAACTGTATATTCTGTTTCCACTCTCCTCTAGTTGTGCTCACCATTCTTGCAAGGCATGCACACATGGCTCTTGCACTTGGAGGTCAGAGAACATCTCCGCAGACCCCCTTCTCTCCTTCCACTTTTGCATAGATGCTAGAGATTGAACTCCCATCCTCAGGCTGTACAATGAGCGCCTTACACACCGAGCCATCACACCTACCCTAGCTTTGACTTCTCTATCAAAGTCAGGAATGAGATAATCCACGATGGTTTTTTTATCTAGAAAACACATCCAACAGTTTTTTACATTTGCCATCTTCTGCATTCTATTACTATACTTTAAAATATATGAAAGTTTTGTTATAAATTAGTAATCCTTCCTTCATAAGGGCACCAAACAAAAAAGTACAAAAACAACAAAAGAGAGAGGAAAGCAAAAACTATCTATTAGGCTTAATTTTTATACTTTTCTTAGAAATGATAATGAGAGATGTTATTCCACTGTTACACCTGATATCTAAAGAGCTGAGCTGTAACAAATGTAAGAGATAATAATCATATTTTCCCATGTGATTTTGCACCATAAAAAGGATATAAGACGTACAAAGGAAGTTACTGGCATAGGATAAAAATTACAATAAATATAATTTCAATGGCAAAACTGTATTATCATTAAAACAAAAATTTATAGAAAAACATGTTTTATCTTTTCATAGTTTTCTTAGAAATTTTGTGACTGTATAATGGGAACTACCTGAGAACTGGGGTTGGTAGAGTTGATAGAGAGCCTAGAATGCACGGGCCCTGAGTTCAGTCCCCCACAGAGAGCCTAGAACACATGAGCCCTGAGTTCCGTCCCCCACAAAGAGCCTAGAACACATGGGTTCTGAGTTCAGTCCCCCATAGAGTGCCTAGAATGCATGGTTCTGAGTTCTATCCCCTGGACAGAATGCCTAGCATACATGGGTTCTTCAGTCCGCTATAGAGTGCTCCTAGTATGCATAGGCCCTGAGTTCAGTCCCCAGCACTGCATACGCCATGCATGGTAATACATAGCTGAAACATAGCTGAAACCTATGTATTACCTAAGAGTTAGAGGCAGAAGGATCAGAGGTCAAGATTATCCTCAGCTACACATTATCTTTGAAGCCAACCTGGGCTACGGGAGACCCTGATTCAGAGAGGGAAAGGAAGAAGCTTGCCACTCCCCAAATTTTATTTCCTTAATTTTCAATTATTTTGTAAGGTGTTTCAAAAAAAAAAAACAAAGCTTCTCAAGATGTGTTGCAAGGATGACGCCAGGCCTCACCAGATCTGCTGGCCCTGGGGTCAGCCAGTTTCCCTTAGACTTTCTGTCTTTGGACAAAATGCCTCGCTACACCCTCCTGACACATAGCGCTCTGTCTGAGTCTCACGGGAAGGAACACACATATTTAGAATGACATACTATGATCTAAGGTGGGTACCGTGGAGTTTCACTCAGCATAAAGAAGAAAACAATGTCATTTGGGAAACACAGACAGAAGTCATAATAGTCTGCAAAACAAGGCAGGCAGGGTAGGACAACTATCTGTGTATTTTCTCATCTGTGGACTCTGGATTTTAAAGAGCATTAAAGTAGGAGGGGAACTATTGGAAGGGAGCCAGCAGGAGAGGTGGTGGTGGCGAGAGAAGGGAGCCGAAGTGAGTATGAAGGAAGCAGGCTATACACACGTACAGAAATATCATCGTGAGCCCACTTTCTAAAATTAATAGAGCCTAAAAAATAAAAACTAAACACAGGTTATAGTATCTGTAAAATACACACTACATTATATAACTATGATTCATCCGAGACTGATGTCAGGGTTTTTACTTTGCTTGCTTACTGCCTTGTTCCCATTTTGACTGTGATGAAAGTTCTCACTGTCCAGCCCAGACTGGCCTGTAAGACAGTCTTCTGGCCTCAGCCTCCTCCATGCTCATGATGTTTCAGGGAGGCATCAGCCCAGCTGGAGTCGTGTTTTATGCATGGGTTTGACATATGTAAATGTCCAGTTTCCAGGAAACGGTGAGTTAAGGCAAGGCAATTCAGCTCCTGAGCCATACTTGTAAATCAATGTCGTGCCCATTTAGTTCTTATTGGTTTTTTTCAAGACAGAGTTTCCTTGTGTATCACTGTCTGTCCTGGAACTCACTCAGTAGACCAGGCTGGCCTCAAACTCACAGAGATCTGTCTGCCTCTGCCTCCCTGAGTGCTGGGATTAAAGACGTGTGCCACCACCACCCAGTTCCCATTTAATTTCTACCTTTGTGCCCACTTGATTCACACTGGCTTCATAATGGGTTCTGTATTTTAAATAAAAACAGGGTTCACCCACTCTGGCATTGATGTTTTGTCTTGAAATCTGTAGCATACATCACAAGATGCCTCATAGCATCCCTGGCCTCTTCTCGCCAAGTACCAAGAGCACCCCCTTTGATTGTGACAATAAAACATGTCTGTAGACTTTGCCCAGTGTCTCTTGGGGAGTGCAAGGGGTTGGAGTTGCTGTGAAAATGTCCTACTTAGTTGAGGACCACAGAGTACCTGAGTGAGGAAGGTCTATGAAGAAGTACAGGACCCTGCAGTATGTACCAGTGCCTTCCTTTTCAAAAGTACTTCCAGTGCACAAAATTCGAATCTGCATTTGTAAGTGTTTCTGCTCATAATCTTCCTCATCTCACCCTATTTCTCATGCCTGGTCTTGTTTGGGGCTCTTCCTCACACAGCTCTTTGAGTGTAAAGGACACTCATCCATATATAAACATCCCATGTGGGCCACAGTAAATTAGCAACAATGGCTGACCTGCTGATTCTTACCAGTATTGCACAAGCTTTAAGGATTCTGAAAATTAAGCAAACTCCCCTCCTTATAAGTCAGACTGAAAGACCCCAATTGGGGGGAAACTCTTTGAATATAAAAATTATCTAAATTTTAGTATTTCTTTTCTGTATCCTGATAGCAATTCCTTTAAGTCAATGAAATTTTGTCTCTTCTATAAGCATTATAAGCAACAAAGAACTGTTTCCCTTAGAGGCTTTTGCCATCTCCTTAGCTCATCTCTAAACAAAAGAAAATCAGAAACCACCTATGGTCTAAAGGCCACACTCTTGACCAGTGGTTCTCAACCTTCCTAATGCTGCAATCCTTTAATGTACTTCCTCATGTTGTGGTGACTCCCAACCATAAAATTATTCTGTTGCTACTTCATAACTATAATTTTGCTAGTTATGAATCATAATGCAAATATCTGTTATGTGGGATATCTGATATGTGACCCCTAAGAAAGTGTTGTTCAACACCCCCAAAGATTCGGGAACCACGGGTTGAGAACCACTGTCCTAGGTGCCTTAGAGGGTTCAGCCAGATGTTAGGGTCCAAGCACATACTTATCTGGCTGAAGTTGGACACGGAGAGCCAATTTTTGCCGTACTGTTCAGTGATGTTTGGTTCTCCTGTCTCTGAATTCAATGAGTCACTTTGATAGCAGGTATTGACTGTAATCACCTGGAGAGACAGTCACATGTAAGAACGCCATGACATTAATCCGACAAAATTTTACATTATGTTGATAGTAGCACACAGTGGAAGGCAGTGATTAGCCCTGGCTACATTTTGAATTACCCGGAACACTTACAAACCCCATCACTCAGGTTAGCAGGATACACACATCTGTGTGCATTCTCTTGGAGGTCATGGTGAAGAACCAGAATGTGGTGTGGAACCTGAATAAGCATCAGAACCACTTTGGGCTCAGGAATGGTCACTGGCCTGCATCCTTGGGGTTTCTAGTCAGAAGGTCTAGGGGAGAGATTAGACTCGGATATCTAATGCGTTCCCAGGGGAAACTCATGCTGCTGATCAGAAACCATATTGCAAAATCTGCTTATATAGAGAAGGGAAAGGGTTTCAACTCAAAGTACTTGCATTGGAATTCTGCCCTATCAGAACCTGTGTGGACTTAGAAAATAGTTTGCTATTTCCATCCTTCACTGTCTCCAGCACTGAAGCGATAGGTGGCTGGTATACCATGACTATCTTACACCTTTCCCAGGCAAGACGGTAAATTTCAAAGCAATACATGAATGAAATTTTGAGTACTTGAACTCAGGTGAAACCTAACTGAACTCAGACCAATTGAAATATTCTAAAAACAAATCTCCTTAAATGCTTGTCCCACGGTATTCCAACAGGTCATGGCATCTTCTGAGATAGTAGCCTTTCTTCTCAAGCTAACCCTCTCCTAACTGACTCTATATAATTGTCTCCATCTTGTCTTTTTGCTTCTGCTCCCTTTTAACTTAATTGGTAGCAAGGTGTTTACACAGGAGTACTGTATTTACATCATTTCCAACCTCCAACTCCTTGCAAGCCTCCAACTCCTCTCAAACTCATGACTTCTTTAAATATATATATATATTTGTATGTATGTATATATATATATATACATATACATACAACATGCTGAGTCTATTCACATGGACTCATATATATCTGTTACAGAATGACCAGTTGGATTACTTATTGAAGACTCGTCCCTGGAAAAGACTGATTATTCTTTTCCTAGTAGCCATTAGTTGTCTGTTCCTCTTCATCTAGGGTCTTGTGAGATATTCTCCATCCACATTGGCCTATCTGATGTCATTGTGCAGGTCTTGTTTAGGCAACATTATTTTTGAGATTTCGTAGATGTAATATACAGAAGACACTATCTCACAACGGATACCTTGATCATTTGGTTCTTACAACCTTTCTGCTCCCTCTTCCAAAATATTCCCTAAACCTCAGGTGTTAGGATTATGTTGTTGGTGATATCTGTCAGCTGGGGCTGGGCAGCCCATGGTCAGTTTTCTATGCCTTTTGACCAGTTATGGCTTTCAATCTACTTCAAAAAAAAAAGTCTCTTTGATGAGGAGTGGGGAATAAAGTACTTCAAGTTCTAAAAGATCACAGATGTCAGCATAGAACACTGCACCAGCCAAACTATCTGCCATAATTGGAGAAAGCAAAACTTTCTAAGATACAAACATACTAAAAGAATTTATGTCTACCAAACCAGCCCTACAGAAAATTCTAGAAGCCCTACTCCAGGATGAAGACAAGAATAAGCATTCAAGAGAGTATAGAAAAAGAACAAAGCTATAATTACTATAACACAAAATAGGACTAACAACACAGATAGCAATAATAACAATAATAAAATTATATCAATCAACCTTTCAGTAATAAATGTAAATATCAGTAGCTTCAACTCCCTATTCACCTAAGATTAGTGGAATGGATTAAGAAGCAAAATTCATCTGTCTGTTTTCTACAAGGAACTCAGTTTACCTTCAAAACAGGTAACATCTTAAAGTCGAAAGATGAAAAGAAGTATTCTAAGCAAATGAGATCAAGAAGAAAGCATCTGTCACTATTCTAGTATCTAACAAAATCAAAACCAAACTAAAACTAATCAGAACAGAAATTCTAGTCAAGTGAACAATTAACCAAGATAATATTGTAATCTTAAACATATATGCCCCAAACTCTGATGAGCTCAATTTCATAAAAGCATTATACTGGATATGAAAATGCAAATAAACTCCAGTTTAATAACAGAGGATAATTTCAGTACCCTACTTTATCCAGTAGATAAGCTATCTGGACAAAAACAAAAACAAAATAAATAAAATAAGGGAAGAAACATCATAATTAAATGATAATGTGCATCAAATAGACTTAGTAGATATTTAAAGAAGATTCAACCCAAAGACTAAAAAATAAATATTCTACTCAACAGCCCATGGAATCATCTCTAAAATAGACCACATAATGAAATACAAAACAAATCTTTGAGGTTTTTCTGGTGTGTGTGTGGGGGGGGTGTTATTGTTTTGTTTTTGTTTTTGTTTGTTTTGGTTTTTGGTTTGTTTTGTTTCAAGACAGGGTTTCTCTGTGTAGCAGTCCTTGTTGTCCTGGAACTCTCTTTGTAGACCAGGCTGGCCTCCTACTCATTGAGTTCCACTTGACTCTGCCTCCCAAGTGCTAGGATTAAAGATGTGCACCGCCACTGACTCAATCTGAGATACAAAACAAATCTTAACAAATTCATAAAATTGAAATAATTCCATTTATTTTTTCTGAACATGATGCAATAAAGCTTAAAACCAACACCCAATGAATCCCCAGTAATTACACAAACTCATGAATATTAAACAACACATTACTGAAAGATGAATGGATCCAAGATGAAATGAGAAAGAAATTAGGAGATTCTTGGTACTAAATGAAAATGAAAACAAAACACACATACAACAAAAGTCTCTGTGACACAGTAGAAGCTGTCTAAACATGAAAAGTTATAGCTCCAAAGCACTCACATCGAAAAAGTTTAAACACAGAAACACATGGCTTAATGATACAACTTAAGAATTTGGAAAAACAAGAACAAACCAAACACAGTAGATGGGAAGAGAAAATTAAAATCAGAGCAAAAATTAATGAAAAAGAAACAAAGAAAACAATACAAAAAATCAATTAATCTAAGAGCTGGCTCTTTGAGAAAGTATTTAAGATTGACAGGCCCTTTGCCCAACTCACCAAAAGAAAGAGAAGACCCAAATTAATCAAAACAAAGATGATCAGGAAAATATTACAACAGACACCAAAAACATTAAGACTATTGTAAAAGAATGCTTTAGAAACTTGTACTCCATTAAGTAGAAAATGGAAAAATCAACAAATTTCTAGACTCATGCAAACCACTTATGCTAAACCAATAATAAATGATCGGGAACTTAAACAGACCCATAACAAATAAGTAGTTAAAAGTCTTCAACTGCTTCTTATTACTATAACAAAGAGAACTGAGTATTTTTTAAGTATCAGTTTATTCAGAAAAAAATATGTGTAAATGAAAAAGAAAATTAAACAGCATATGCAGACCATAAAAGTGATGTCTTGCGAAATTAGATGGAGTCATTCTGACAGTGTGTTTAAAAGATTCCCTGGACTAACATGAAAATAACACCAGAGTTTGTAGGACTTGACTACATATGCTTGAATGCCTGTATTCAAAAATAAAAGGCAAAATATTTACATGTATGAAACTGTCAGTGAATAAATTAAAATATTCTTTCTAAATACTGGAAATTCCCAAATCATTAGCCAAACTTTTTAACATAAACTAGAAAGAGAAAATCAAGTCAAACCCAAAGTAAACTGAACAAAGGAAATAGAATTGAATTCAGGAAAAAGTCATAAAATTGAGTTGGTTTTTCCAAAAGAAAAAATTAATTAAACAGATAAAATCCTACAGCCACACTGGTCATGAAACAGAGAAAGAAAATTAAAATTTCAAATGATCAGAATGCAAGAGATGGAATCACTATAGGTGTAACAAGAAAATATTAAAACAAGGCAGGTACACTGCACACACCTGTTATCACAGCTCCTGGGATACCTTGGTGAGAGGAGTATGAGTTGCAGGCCAGCCAGAACTACATAGTGATACCCTGTCTCAGAGACAGAGCTGGAGAGAGGGGTTACAGGAGGAAGGGCTATTATAAATAACACTAGGCCAACTAATAAGATACACAAACTTTTGGCCCGACTAACCAAAAGAAAGGAAGAGATGACCCAAGTTACCAGGAGCAGAGATGAACAGGAAACATTAAACTGATGTGGAATGTCCTTCTGTATATGTGTTGCTTTTATTGATTAATGAATAAAAGGCTTTAGCCTATGGCATGAAAGAATATAACCAGGCTGGAAAAGACATACAGAGAGAGTAGGCAGAGTCAGGGAGATGCCATGTAGCTGCCAAAGGAAGCAGACACCATGGGGTTGCAGTTGCCCAAGAAGCAAGAGGTAACGAACCACAAGTGTCATGGTAAAATATAAAATATTAGAAATTGGTTAATTTAAAATGTAAGTGCTAGCTAGTAATATGCCTAAGCTATTGGCCAAACAGTGTTGTAATTAAAATAATTTTTTATGATTATTTGGGTCTGGGTGGCTGGGAAAAAAACAAGCAGTCTCTGTTTACAAAATGGCACCCACAGTCTGGGGCATGAATCCACATAAGACCTAAAATGCTTAAGAAAAAAGAGCCTTCTAGACCCACAAAAACTGGAGCCAAATGCAGCTTCTTGGTAGCCACATTTTTTTTTTCAGATAGGCTCTACTTGCAGACCACAAGCAAAGGCATGGCTCCTTTAAGAACAGCTTCCTGGTTTGTACTGGCAGCAATGAATGGCTCTGGCTCTTCTGGAAGGTCCTTCTACAGAGCATTTAGGGTTTGTGAGCAGAGTGCTATACGTTGATTAAGGGTAACATAGATCAGCTGTGTCCCTGGAGCTGGGGCAGTGAGCATGGCTTGTAGAACTGGTGGTAAATGTCCTTCCACCATATTGAAAGGCTGAAAGAGGTGAAGCCAGAATCCAGAGCTACTGCAATCAAGCTGCTTACTATTTTAAAAATGCTTCTGGTCCGAAAATGATTACAGATATGCAATAAAGACAGATTTGGACAGAAATAAACCTCTGAATAGATCATAGTGTGTTTGAAAAAAATGTACATAGGCTTGGTAGAGAGAAGAAAAAGAGTATAGATGGTTTTAAAAACTAAAAGTCTGAAGAGACAGTAAAAGTAACATAAAAGAATACAGACAGTCATAGATTAAAGGAGTAAAGGGAGTGAAAAAGAAATAAGCCATGTAAAGATGGAAAATACATAGAGTATGGATTATGCATATTATCGTGTTTTCTTTGAATTTTTTGACTATGAATAGCTAAGTACAGAGAGATATTTCATTGTATGAGCTGCTAAGCTAAACCAACATGTATATATTAAAGGTATCTTGACTTCAGAATTTGAGTCTAAGAATATGTTACTTCCGAAAAGAGGTTCTCTTTTTGTTTCCACAGAGGATGGGAACCTATGGATTTCTTTCAGGCTAATGTGATTTGATGGAACAAGACCCCCTGAAAGGTCTCCATGAACCCTAAAAATACTTCACCCAATAAACAACCGGAAGCAGTTTGGAGAAAACTATGGCCAAATTTTCAAAATGATTATTTTAAAATGTTTGTTTTTATTTAAAGAGGGACATGATTTAGAGATGAATACTTTGCATTGGTATGAATCTTGGTTTATTGATACAAATTTAGGGTCAGTTTTGTTATATGTATATTTCTACTCTTATTTACAATATTATATTTGTGCAACTCACTTTAAAATGTAATATATAATTAAAAAGTACAGATTAATAGTCATTTGTAATTGTCAAACTTGTAGTCATGTCAGTTAGGTTTTCTAGATATATAGAGATATATTTCAGTTAGATAGATGTCTTTAAAACTTCAAAGACCTATAGAATATGGCATTTAAAATGTTTTAAGAACTTCAACATTTCTCAATAGTTAGATATGTCTGCTTCTGGCAACACCAGCTACTTCAGAGAAGTAGATGGGCATTGAAGAAACTTGATATGAAATTTGTATTCAATGTGACAAGGCTAGCCATTTGATCAAGAAACTGTTCTTGCCTGGACTGCTTGATGGTATGCTGTATGAACTGGATATGCAGGATCCACAAAAAAAAAATGACTGCTAAACTTTCCAAAAGATGGATGGTTTTTCAGGGTTTCTGCTTCACAGGGAAAACTGCCAGACATTCTGCAGGACACAGAAGAAAGTGACTGAAAACTGTCAATATAGAAAAAACAGTTTTTCAAATTTCCTAATTCATGGAAAAGTCTGCAAAATTCTATGAGCTTGTAAGTTGAATATGGATGCCTACATATTACAGAAGAACTTTGGGTGACTGCGAAGACAGCAAGATGCCTCTGTCATTTCTAGAGCTTTGGAAGTTGCTTACAATGTACTTCTTGTTTACTTAGATAATAGTATATCCTTCTGGAGTCTTTGATGGAGTTAAGACAAATAGCTATAGTTGCAGTTTTCCTTAATTTTGTTAAAGATAAATTAGATATGAAACTTTAGACTCACAAATTATAATTCTTGCTTGATAACTGTTATGTTATATGTAATTTTACTATGTTAAAACTAAAACCTTTCATTTTAATTAGACAGAAAAGGGGTGATGATACAGGATTTCCTTCTGTCTATGTGTTACTTTTATTGGTTAATGAATAAAGCTGCTTTGGCCTATGGCAGGGAAGAATATAACCAGGCTGGAAGAGATATATAGAAAGAGTAGGCAGAGTCAGGGAGATGGCATGCAGCTGCCAAAAAAGGCAGACACCATGGAGTTTCCCAAGAAGCAAGAGGTAACAAACCACAAGCTTTGTGGTAAAATATAAAATAATAGAAATGTGTTAATTTAAGATGTAAGAGCTAGCTAGGAATATGCCTAAGATATTGGCCAAACAATGTTTTAATTAATATGGGATTTTTTGTGATTATTTGGGTCTGGCTGACTGGGAAATGAACAAGCAGTCTCCACTTACATTAAACAAAATAGATAGTCTTTGCATTCAGAAACAGCCAAAGACCATTTAACAATCTGGTAATCTAAAGAGCCCTATGACTATTAGAGATGCTTAATATGTAGTTAAAAACTTTACCAAAAAGATGGGTTTATTGGATAATTCAACTGAGTATGTAATGTTGAAAGGTTATCAACTTTTTACAAACTCACAAAGAAAACTGAAGACATATACCCAATGTAGCCGATTATTTTGGAATAACCCTGTTACCCAAACCAAAGTTATGACAATAAAGGAAAACTGAAGACAATGCCCCAGGAACACAGGTGCAAAAGGACTAGCAAAATTAATATCATTGTAAGAGTACATAAGTGGACAAGTGGCATTTATCCCAGTAATGCAGGTTTAATGCTCAAAATGTTAACTCTAACATTTTAAAATCAATTAACAAGGTAAAGAAGAAAACCATCTAAATTGGTACACAACAATATGGACAAATATCCTATTTAATGATGAAAGACAAAGTACTTTCTACCAGGAGCAATAAAAGAAAAACAAAGACGCTGTGTTTGGCCTCCATTATAGTTCAAAGAAAACGTGGAAAGATGCCTGCTTTCATGGCTTCTATTTAACACAGTACTCAGTGTTCCAGCCAGTGTAATCAGGCATAAAAAGTATAAAATAGATCCAGATTGAAAATGAATAATTAAAAACTCATTGTTAATACCATCACTTACATAAAATATTATCAAAACCTTTCAAAAGCAAAAGTGAGTTTGGCAAAATTGTGAAATATAAGACCAAGGCTTCACACACACATACATACACACAGAGAGAGAAAGAGAAAAAGAAGGAGATTTACTATTTTAAAGTAACTACAATCACAACAAATTTTAAAACTTTGATATGTATTTTCAATGTTAGATACACATGTAACCAGAGATATTCAAGACATGAGTGCTGAAAACTACAAAGAATTACTGAGGTCAAAATGCCCTAAAGCTAGACATACATCACTTCCAATGAATCAGACACCTAGTTGTGGATAAGATGTCAATTTCCCACAACTGGCATGCAGATTCAGAGCAATTCTGTTCCAAATCCCAGAAGGCTTCTGTGTAAAAACTGAAATCTGAAACTAAATTTATATATAAATGCAAAGAACATAAAATAGCCAAATCATTTCTTGAAAAACGAAGGATTTCTTTTATGCATGATTTCACAACTTATAAAGTTTCGGTAGTCGAGATGGATTTAGTATTGGCATGGAGATAGACAGAAATAGAACCACACATACTGTGGGTCTGTATAGGCAATTAGCTTTTGACAAATGTTAAGGTAATTCAATAGAAAAAAAGTCACAATTTTACCAAAAAAAAATGATAGAATTTTTTGATATTTACACAGGAGAGAAAAGTCAATCCTTTCCTATCCCCATATACAAAAAGTACCTTAAAATGGGCCCTAGAGCTAACGTAGAGACGAAAAGTGTAGAAATCATAGCAGAAAACAAGAGACAACGTCTTAGTGATAGCTTGGGTTCTGGGGGGAAGAGCAACTATTAGCTACAGAAGGAAAAAGTCAAATATTTGATAAAAAATTTTAAAAACAAATCTGTGCACCTCTGACAACAGTCATGACAGCAAAGGGGCAAGATGCCAGTGGGAAAGGGGGTTCACAAAAAACATCCAACAAGACTAGAACACACAGCAGGAGTTTACGTCACAGTAAGCAAACAAATCAATTACTGCATTCTATGAAGGACCCAGACAGGTGAGTCCAGATGAACTCATGGAAGGTCTCCTAAGAACTTGAGTCAATACTCACTAACCTCACAGCGACACTCACTCCAGAGCCACCAATGTGCCTGGATCAAGACTGAGCCTCATGCACACAGATGCAGAAGCAGAACAGCTGATAGACTCACAAACCAAAGATGGTCCCCGAAAGTTACGGAGTGACGTCACCAACAATGTCACAGGATGCTGGCATTTAATGTGGATTAAACAATATTCACAGAAGGACTTTTACACGAGTGCTCCCTCAGGCTCTCTTGGACTAACCCAAATCAGAAACAATCTAAACGGCTTTCAGCTTGTGAGCAGATAAGCAAGTCAAGATAGATGTCTTTATTCCTCCTGGTACAATGTTATCCTGTGTCCACAACAGAAGCCAAGGGGAGATGCCACTGACTCAGTTATTCAAACCCTAAAGTAAAAGGGAGGAATACTTACTGGCACCTGGAGTCCCTGAGTCGTCGTCGTCTTCTTCTTCTTCTTTGACAGGCTTCTGTTCTTGGTTAGGAGTTTTGTTTTGATCCATGTTGAGCCTGTCTCTGAGGCTCTCGCGTGGCCTGGCAGGGAAATAGAGTGCATGTGAATGCTGGAGGCTGTGTACGGAGAAAATTCTGTTTTAAAGAGAGGACTGGGGTAATGAGAAGAATGATACTACCCTTAACACCCACAGGCATTTGCAGAAGAGTAGCAATGCTAATGACCACACTTTTAAAAATGTTTCCTCCTCACCAGCCATAAATGGATCTTTATCACTCCTCACCCCTCACGATTCGGGAATCAAGGAGGAAACCTCCTCACCAGCCATAAATGGATCTTTATCATCACCCCTCACCCCTCATGATTCGGGAATCAAGGAGGAAACAAGAAAGGTGGCTAGAAAGACTGTGATAGACAGAGACGATGGATAACTCCGAGGAGGCGGTACTTCCGGACAAAGCAGGGTTACCGCACAGAGGAACTCCCATGGCCTGGGACAGCGGGTACAAGACTTGCCAGCGTTCATGCAAGACAAAAATGCCAGTAAGAAGGGGAGGTAGACGCTAGGTTCCACCCCTAATCAAGGACCTACTGCAAGTGATAGATGCCAAGAGATGAGGGAAGAATCCCTTTTCTCCAATGTAGTGACACTGGAAAAATCAACCGAACCCCAGGCAGGGCAAGCCCCAGGGAGTAACACAAACAACTCCATGGTTCTACTGTGTTTTGTTCTGTTTCAGGCTTGCTTTTGGTTTGGGGCTTTTTTGTTGTTGTTGTTTCTGTTTGTTTGGAGAGAGAGAGAGAGAGAGAGAGAGAGAGAGAGAGAGAGAGAGAGAGAGAGAGAGAGAGAGAGAGAACATGAAGTTGTGGGGGAAGAAGGGAAGGTCAGGGAGGAGCTGGGAGAGGAAAGAGAATACATCCAAAATATGTGGCATGAAAAGTTTTAAAAATAAAAACTAAGAGATCTCATGAGTGAGAAAATAAAAATAAATTGAAAGCATTTGCTCCTTACTGTTGTTCTTCCAGATCTTCCTCAGTTTCTCCTCCTTGTGGAATCTAAAGCTATGGCTCCTGATGAGAGGTCTGTCTCTACAGAAAGGACTGATGCAAAAAGACCTTCTTGGCTGGGCCCATGGTCCTGCCACTACTGAGCGCTCACTACTCTGGGACGATGTTCTTGAATTATCCAGTCCCAACCTGCCTCCTCTCTGGAGGGGGCATTCTTCACGGCTGCACGTAGATGGCAGGCAAGTTTTCCACTTTTTTTTGAAACTGAACACATCGGTTTCATCACTTTCAGAAAAGGCCCAGTTCACGTATCCACCCTCGGCTTGCATGCTGATGGCTCGGGAAGGAAGCGAGGTCATTGTCAAGGGAGCAGGTAGGCCACTAAGCGTGAGTGGATCTTCTTCGGCCTTGTCATGTTCGTCTGACATCTGGGTGGCTGCCTCATGTGGCTCCTTGTGTTCTGCTACCAATGCCTGGTGGGAGGCAGCAGAGGTCTGCACAGGCAGATGGATAGTGATATCATGTTGGCATACATGTTCCAGTGCCAGGTCATCTATGTTGGCTTCTTCAGATGATCTGAAAATAGATGGGGGCCTTTCAAAAGAGAAAGGAACTTGTTTTCCAGAAGACGGGACCAGGAGAAACTGACCATACTTAGAGTTTGCTTGTCTGACCTGGGACACCCCAGAAGCAACTGGGTCCATTTCTTGTTCCTCCTGGTCTTCTCTTACGCATGAGGCCTCTCCCTTACCATGTGTAATCTCTAGCAAGGCTCCCGTCTGCACTCTTGGGGGAAGCTGGCTTCTGGCAAGACTCCGCAGCAAAGAAGGGGGCATGCTGTAGCACTGAAATTTCTTCTTCGCACAGCTTCCCGTGCTGCTGAGAACATTTGTGCAGATGACATTGGTCCAGCTGTGGGGACGTTTTCTACAAGCGGAATGCTTTCTGTTGGCCAGAAGAACCTCATCTTCCTGCAACGTGTCAACAGCAGAAAGGACCTTCAGGGTGTCGACGGTCAGGGCAGAGAGGTCCTGGAGGTGGCCCACCTGGCTATCCAAGGATAGTAGCGAGTCCTTTATAAAAGATACTTTTTCATTCATCTCTTTCAGTTGGAAGAACATCTCTGAAACCCTAACAGTGAGGACAGAAAGAAAGCCAATAACCACATTAATCTGTTGAACTTGGTTTTGCTCTCTGTTCAATTTGCTTCTGCCCAAAAGTGACAACTAAATCATACCTGCTTCCCAAATTTAGCTTGCCTCCTATGGCCTTCTCTCTCTCTAACACAGTACATGTTCTAATCCCAGCTGATCTTACTTCCCTCTCTTCCCACTTCAACTCCAGGGAGGAATGCTGTAAATCTAAATTCCCAGCCCTGATATCTTCCTACTATCTCAGGACCGACTTTCCAGCTGCCTGCAGGTTACCACTGCAATTCTCTGATGAGCCAGCCCATTATTATTCTCTAATGTAGTCATCCTATTGCATGACAAACACCGGAAGATCTTCTTTTGGACAATCCTGGTGAGAGGAAGCTCGAAGAGAAAATCAAAACGATGGAGACAGAAAACACCTTCAACCCTATAGTTCAAATATACATCTCACACTCCAAATAAAATCCATTTTAGGACATCTATAGGCAGAAAAGAATAAGGCAGAATTTTTTTTTAATTTTCGAGACATGGTTTTTGAATACACAAACCCAAAATTATGATATATAGCTATTGATTTATGTAAAAACAACATGGCACATTCTATAGTAGACTCATTTAAGAACAAACTGCAGCCGGGCGGTGGTGACGCACACCTTTAATCCCAGCACTTGGGAGGCAGAGGCAGGCGGATCTCTGTGAGTTCGAGACCAGCCTGGTCTACAAGAGCTAGTTCCAGGACAGGCTCCAAAACCACAGAGAAACCCTGTCTCGAAAAAAAAAAGAAGAAGAAGAACAAGCTGCAAATAAATGGGTTTGGGATAACAATTCCATTCACAGAGAGGGAAGAAAAAAATAAAACCTTGTTTGCTAAATGTTTATCTCTATATATCACTGTAAATATCTCCAGTAGGGGTGTTATGGTTCCTTCAAAAAAACAATGTTGACATCTTAACACAAGAACCTTATTTCGTTCTTTACACAAGTAGTCAAGTTAAAATTATTTCATTTACTAACCCCTATTTGAAGACAAGCAACATAAATATGAAAAAAAAAAGTCTTTCTCAGTCCATACATTGTAATTTGTATGTGTGTTTTCAGTGGCTGACCGTTCAGTCTTGTGTGGTCTTTGCTAGGGAAGACTATTTCTTCTGCTCTCAGTCTTCGGTGGTTGCCTAGGGTTTAGGCCTCCTGAGCTTTTGCCTTTCTGTATTATCATGTCTATTAAAGAAAAGAGGCCCCAGATTTGAAAAAGAGGAGGGGCAAAGTATATAGGAGTAGTTGGAATAGTTTTGACAGGAACCAATAGTCTCCTATTCAGGGCAAAAAGCAGACAGTACCACCTACTTGGTTCTGATTGTTTGGATACTGGGAGCCAAAATGGAAATCATTTGCCTGTCGGTTTTGTGTACGTGGATGGTTCTGTGGTTTCTGGTGTGTCTGTTGGTTTTGTTGCAAACATGGGAGCCAAGACAGAAATGGGGGTCAGGCTCAGTGAAATGCATGAATGATGATTGACCCCTACATGTTTTGTTTCTGACTGATCTCCTTTGAGTGTGTGGGCTTTCTGTGTTCTGTATTTATTGGTTTTGTTTCTGTTGTCTCTGCCACTGTTGTTGGCCACCAGCCGCCACTAACACACTTGCCATGGCTGCTTTGACACACAGACTTCAAAATGTCTTATCTCTGAGCTTTTTGGTCACTGGATTCTGTTTAGCAGGAATCCAAATGTCTTTTGAGTGCGAATGATATTAAAGCTATTTTATGCTTTTTTGCTTTCTTGAAAAGCTGACTCTGGGATTGGGTTTGGGTTTTCTCTCTTCTCTAGAGCCAAGCTTGCTTATTTCAAAGTCTTTTCTCTGTCCTGTCTCAGGAGAGCAACAACAGATGTACAAGATATTTTGAATTAGATTAGATTTGTGTATGATAATTCTCATCCTGAAAACAGAGTCATTAAAAACAAGGTTTAGAAAGATAGGACTTAAAAAACAATGCTTGTTTAATAGGGTATTAAAGCTGTACTCATATAAGAATACTTATGTACTTATATAAAGGGCAGGTTTAATAGGCATTTTTATACAAGAATGTACCTCATGTTGACAGCCAAACTTTGTAATGTAAGAATCACCTAAGTGATATGTGTTTTAAAGACATGAAGGGGTCATGGAGAACAGCTGAAGCTTGGCAGTGTGTGGCAGAGGCTGGAGTCCCTAAAGAGAGCCCAGGAGAGGGACCTCAGCAGTTTTGGAAATGCCAGTGCTACGTGATGGCCACCAGGAACAACAGCCACAAAGAAAGGAGCCGGCTAGGACCTAGAAGACAGGTTTTGTGTACTACTACTGAGGGTGGAGCTGGAAAGGTGACCCGAGCCCCTTATACGTGAGGGTGAGCACAGAATTGCTTGCATTGCCGAACTTTGATTTTGCCTTGTCTACTCTGTGGTTGTGCCCTGCTTTTTCCCTCTTGTTATAAAATAGGGTACTCAAGGTTTTTTTTTTTTTTAATATTTTTGGAACCCGCAGCTGAGAGATTTTAAACTTTTTTAAAAGGAAATTTTGAAGTGTTGCTAATTTTTTTTAATTAAAAAACTGGATATTTTCTTTAAATATTTAAATGTATAAGGTTATGGGACATTTTAAGTTTATAAGATATATTACATTGCCATGCAATCTTTGAAAAATAAGTAAAAACAATCAGACAAACAGATATAGAAACAGACAGACAGATAGATATAAAGAAAGAAAAATGAGTTAGGGTCACAACTATGAGCACCAAACACTAAACACTAGAAACTGGGATATTCCTATCTTAAGATGCAGTGAGACAATGACCTAATCAGTCTTGCAAAGAGTCTATAGAAAGTCGCCCCTTACCCGAGTCTATTCAAGCAAACAGTCTCTAACTTGAGAATGTAAGTCTAGCTTCTTTGTCTTGCTAACTTTGTTAAGCATTAGCTATTTTGAAAGACTGAGTCATACAAGAAACTGTGATATTCTGTAATGGTACACTATTTAATCACCAGGAAATAATGTTGCCAGTCTCCCTATGGATTATACTTAAGACTTAAAGTTTTATTCTAATACTAAAAGGGCTTTAACTCAAAAATTGTTTTTCTTTTTAAGGCTAAGCTTAGCAGGAATAAAAATGCAAATCCTAATCTTATAAAAGCCACTAGCTTATTGTAAACTGTTAAAGATGTTTAAGACATGCAAGTTAATAGTCATATTATGAATTATCATATTTTTTAATTTGTTGAGAACTTTACTTGCAATTATGCTAAGTACCAATGTAATTAATTACAGGAATAAGATTTATTTAGCCTCCTATATGTTTTCAAGCTTAAGCCTAGTAACAACAAAAAGTAAATTTTATTCGAAATCAGATGTACATTTTGTTGTTGTTTGTTTTATTTTTCAAAACAGGGTTTCTCTGTGTATTTCTGGCTGTCCTGAAATTCACTTTGTAGACCAGGCTGGCCTCGAACTCACAGAGTTCCACCCACCTCTGTTCTCCTGAATGCTAGGATTAAAGGTGTGTGCCACCACACTCAATGAAATCAAGTATACTTAATTTATGGCACTCAAAACTTTTCAGAAATCTGATGAAAATGGCATGTAAAATGTTTAATGAAAAAAATGCTTCCTATGATAGACAAAAATGCCAGATCCTAGAAGCAACCCTAAAGTCTCCAAAGAAAACAAAAAACAAATTGTGCGTAGACCTGGATTGTGGTGCCACTATCAACTGGGAACAACTTCTTCATGCCTCACCATGAAGGACCTGCACAAACTGCGGACACTGTTGGATTAATTTTCTTCCTCTATCTAAGTCAAGGTAGACCCATTTTTCCAAGTTCTTCATCCATAGTAAAATCTCTCAGACCATCTGAGTCTGGCAGGCAAAGACCAATGCTGTCCTGTGCAGCCGCTGAAGATGCAATGCTGTCCTGTGTAACAGCCAAAAACTACAACTTCTGCCCCCAATGAAGACATACAGACGACAGGAGCCTCACAGGTAGCAGCTAAGTCTCTGTCATTTTAGTCACTGCAAAGGCCCTTGGTTTGTGTTTTCTGCTATAATTTATCCCTCTCAGATCTCTAATGGTGTTGATGGCTAACTGTAGCATTGTCAGTTTGGCAGCAGTGGGAAACCAGCTCCTTCCTCAAGGCTGCAGCTACCTTGTTAATTCATTTCACATGTAAAAACCAAGCCTTGATTTTTCTAGCGCTACTAGATCTCCTTCTGAGAAAGGCAGACAGATTTGCCTTGCTAACAGGCTTCATTTTAAAAGATAAACATGTTTCAGATGTAACTCTTTACCATTCCTTTATTTAAAAAAAAAAAAGGAAAAACTTGTTTTGCAATGACTGCTGTCAGTAACTAACTTCTTGTGCCTCGTGGTAAATGATTAGATGGAAATAAAAAGATGTGAAGCTTAAGTAAGTTGTGAGGGTCTAAAAAAAGTGTTTTAAGATGTGTAAATGCAAGTTATAAAAGTCTAAGGAAGTTATTTAAGGTATGTGAAAAACAAGAACTCTTTGAGATTTCTTTCTCCCTCTATATTATTGTCATACTAAGGTTTCAAAAGTTCAGAGTGTTTTTTGTTTGTTTGTTTTTGTTTTGTGTTTGTTTGTTTGTTTGGGGTTTTTTGAGACAGGGTTTCTCTGTGTAATAGCCCTAGATGTCTGGAACTAGCTCTTGTAGACCAGGCTGGCCTCAAAGTCACAGAGATCTGCCTGCCTCTGACTCCCATGTGCTGGGACTAAAGGTGTGTGCCACCACTGCCCGGCCAAGGTTCAGAGTTTTAACATCGATTAATGAAGTTATGACAAGATGGTAAAGTACTGACTATATCATAATCACAAGCTTAAAAATTTAATTTCCTTTGGTTGTCTTCTTAGTATAGACTTAAAGTCCCTTCTCATTGGACTGAAAACATCTCTGTCCAATTTATATATCTAGCCCTCTGGAAAGAGAAAAGAATGTTCATGCTTTTTAACCCAAAACCATAGCTTTTACTATGACTCAAAGGTTTGAGCTTATTGCAGGTGTTTTACAGACATTTGGTAGTTGCTTTTTCTGCATTGTAGATTTCAATACAGATTATAAACAATGATAATGTTAATATATCTAAAACTTTCACCTCTTTTGTAAACAAAAAAGTCATATAAGCTTCAAGAAGTTAAGGAATCCTGACTCAAATCTATATCTCAGAAAGTCTTAGGACTCCTCCCCTCCCCTGACTACCAGGACCATGGGACTGGAAGTTTCAAATGTAGGATTCCCTTTAATTTTCTTAACTCTAACATCTACCCTCAATCAGATTTCCACTTAGTTAAGAGACATCATGCAGGAATCAGCTGAAAACTACAAACTGCTCCAATATTGTGAAAGACACTATGTCAGCTCCTGGTAGTCCTACAAAACTGTAGAGTCCCGAACTTGCTAAAAGTTGATGTCAACCAGTTTAGCCAATGTGGTTGTTCCCTGTCTCTTAAGTTGGGTCAGTTAACCATAAGCTTCTGATGAATGCCCCATTGTTCACATTTCCTCCTGGCCTTTACTAGCATTTCAACCTTTTTGGACCCTGATAGCACTGTCCTAATTTCAGCAGAAGGTAGTTACAAAACTGAGTATATCACCCATTATCCTCAACAAAAGGCTGGAATATTAGGTTCAAAGGAAACTCCCAGGCAAAAGGGGACAAAATGGCTACATATTGTGCCTATTGGCACATCAGGACTCATGCTGGCCTCCAGACTCATTATCAAAAAGGTACCTTAGGAAACTAAATTGATCTGAATCTATCAATGGATTCACTATCTGAAACAGTGTGATAGGGCACTCAACCCGCTCTATGCAGAGGGAGGTTATTGTATGGCTTTAAGAAAAAAGGTGTTGTTTCTATGCAAACCACTCAGGAATCAGCTGGATAATCTGGACCCAAGACGAGATACATCGCTATTCTCATTTTCAGTCTCTTTCTAGATAACTCTGATGTCAGCCATCGCAGGGCCTTTGGCCCTTCTGTTTCTGCTAATTACTGTTGGCCCTTGCATCATTAATGCCAATACATAAATTCCCATCTGGGTGCCATTAAGCTGGTGATTATTAGAATCCAATATGGACAGGTACCTACCACAGAGTTAAGGATTTGACTCAGGAAACAACTCAAGGGGTGAATGCCATAGTTACAGTTTTGTTTTAAGTTTAAACTACCATGCCTAAGAGATCTATAAAACAGAAATGCCTCTAACCTGTAAGCCCCACTAGCCCAAGGACAGATAACTTCCTGGAATGCTAGGGGCTGGTGTTAATGTAAGGTAGCAAGCCAAGTGTTTTCACTTCTGTAAACAAACTTGTTTCCCCCAGCTGCACCAGATGTGCTTGATCACGTGTAGGCAGGTGGTACATAGGCAGGAATGTATGCTTGGACGTTCACTCCTATGTCAGGATGTGTGCTTGCCCTGATTGGATGAAGGTGGGTTTTGCCTGTATAAGCACCTGACTAATATAATTAGGTACCGTACTCTGGGAATCAGCAGTATGCACCCTCCCAATGTCCGATGTCCTGGCCAGTATTTCATTACTTCATATTTGGATCAAAATTTGTGGCAGTGTTCTTATTCCCAGGTGGAATTCATTCTCTTTCTCTCTCTCTCTCTCTCTCTCTCTCTCTCTCTCTCTCTCTCTCTCTCTCTCTCTCTCTCTCTCTCTCTGTGTGTGTGTGTGTGTGTGTGTGTCTGTCTGTCTGTCTGTCTGCTGTCTGTTTGTCTGTCCGTCTCTGTGTGTGTGTGTGTGTGTGTGTGTCTGTCTCTCTCTCTGTGTGTGTGTCTCTCTCTCTCTGTCTCTCTGTCTCTCTCTCTCTCTCTCTCTCACTTCTACTTATGGATAAAGATGTACGCTCTCAGCTACTGCTCCAGCACCATGCTTGCCTTCTTACTGACATGCTGTTTGCCATACCAATCATGGACCCGTCTTCTGAAACTGTAAGTACACAGTAAGTCCTTTTCTTCTGTGTGTTGCTTTGATCATGGTGTCTTATCATAAGAATACCAAAGACAGAAGTAACTAAGATAGAAGTTAGTACCAGGAAGTGGGATGTTGCTTTGATGGGCCAGACCATGTTGATTTTTGGACTTTGCAGTTGAAAACTGTAAGCAGGGCTTACCAGATCATCCTAGTGGGAGCATGGAAGACTGTAGTGCTAAGAGAAATGGGAACTATGGGCGTCCAGCTCAAGAAGTTTTAGAGGTAACAAATCAGCAACTTGAGCTTTGGCCAAAAAAAAAATCTAGCTAAATTGAAGAGTTGTGTGTTAATTTATTTGGCAGATGTATCAAAACACAAGACAACCTACTATTTACTCTTTTGTGTGGTTATTGATAAGCCACTCTTATTCAGGTCTACAATGAAAAAGGGCAAGTGGGACAAAAATATATATATATATACAAAAGGCACAGTTTGAGGAGAAAAAAGAGAACCAGGAAATTTAGTGTTGGAGTCAAGGGTTGTTCTGAGAGATGACAGACCCGATGAATAAAGGGACTGGTGTCCTCAAGGAAAAACCCCACCAAGCTAAGCTTCCGACATGTAGGAAGGAAAGTATCAACAAATCAAAGCTTTTGCAAACATAATTCAAGGAGGGAGAGATTCCATCCCAGGCCGGCAACAGAACTCGGCAGTGTGTGACTTTAACGTCATGAAGAATACATGAATGAAGGAATTGTCAGTTCTTCTTCTACAACTAAGAAAAGCTGCTGGGGCCAGGCATGTGCAGGGGGTTCCCTGTATGTAGGCCCAGATTGGTCATTGCTTGAAACTATGAAAGTAAAGCCTGGATTGTGTTGTAGACTCCAAGACACTGGAGAGGCCAGAGCTACGGGTCATCTATAACTCCAGTTCCAGGGATCGGGCGCTCTCTCTTCTGGCCTCTGCAGGCACACTATACATGCACATAAAAGCAAAGTAAATAGTTTTGTAAAAGAATATTTCTGCAACTGGGGAGCTGAATCAACAGTCAAAGAACACTGACTGCTCTTGCAGAGGACCCAGGTTCAGTTCCCAGCACCCACATGATAGCTCACAACTGTCTGTAAATCCAGTTCCATATGATCCAATGCCCACTCTCCTGACCTCCTTGGACACCAGGCACGCATGAACTATACATAGTTATATGCAGACAAGGCATTTTTGCACATAAAATGAAAATCTTTGATAATGAGATGAAACAGAAAACCAATTAGGGAGGAAATCTATGCAGTGATTTCATAGCTGATATGGTCATCTGCAGTCTTGAGAAATAGCCCCATTCTTACTTCGGACTGGGAGAAGGAGGTTCACTCCTCAGAGAGAAGGGCACTCTGTTTTAGCAAGCACTTCCCCAAAACAGTGCTCAGTTTCCTACCTCTAGCACAAGTCTAAAGCATAGGACTCAAGTGGCTTCCCACCCCTTCTTTCTGACAGCACTGTAGATAGGAACTTCACAAATAAAGCGGGTGGTGTTTTTCATTTTCATTGTATTCTATAGGAGCAGAACCCCTTCTGGCTAATTTTGTATAAAATCCAACTTCTGTAACTCACCCGAGGCTTAAAACATGCTTGCTGACCTTCTGAAACCTAAAATGTTCGAACTGGCAAGGACCGTGTAGGAAAGAGCACAAAGTATATGTATATTTTCTTCCAAATATGCTTAATTGGACCGTCTCCATCCAGCGCCCCGTTTCATCTAATTCAAAAACAGTAAGGTCTGAGCAGCGGTAATGGAGACTCATTAAGTTCCATTAGCTGCAGACACATCGCATGAATACAATAGGACCCAGCCACTATTCCCAGCAACAGGTGGCATGCTACAATAGGAGCCTGTTAGACAAATAACCTGGTCGCCTGAAATGGGCCCTCTCGCTTTTTATGGGAACTCATTTTCTAAAACACGGCGTCCTGTGAAGCGTATTTTAATTATGTTCCTAGACCACTGGCTGCATTAACGCAGCGTAGCTTTTCAGTCATTCTGACACATGAAACAAATTCTTGCTATTGCAGTTTCCTCTGTGCAAGGTCTGAGAGGAGGAAAGACGGGCCTGGTGACTGTTTTACCTGTGGGGCCATTAGCCAGCATTCTTAAAAATGAGATAATAAGGAAACACTATTATAATCAGCCTGAAAGTCCCATCATGGAGGGCTCGGTATGAGCAAAGCTATACACGAAGGTTCCGCTCACACTGCTTTCTTTCAGCACATTGCAGGAAAGGGGTTAGGTCACAGATTCGATGTCACGTGCCTGGGCATCAAGCCAGACGTTCGGCATCTGACCCCATCCCGGCAGCCAGCCAGCTCCCTCAGCAAATCGTCTAGGATCAAAGCATGTTTTTCTGGGGAAGCCGACATGAAGGATAAGCCCCTGGAGATGCTCTCAGATGTTGCTCCATAGAGCCTCAGCCAAGAGACAGGAATTTGCTGAAGTTCAAACTGCACAGTGGAATCAAGGTGCCCATCGGGCCCGTGCCGAAAGTGTAGAAAGCGTGGCCCTTCCCAGGTCTGTGCTGAATGTGCTGGAGGGGAAAGGCTACCGCGGGCATCTTTCCCCACAGACCAGGGAGAAAGGAAATCGGCAAACCCTGCGAGGACAGCACAAGCAGACGTCCCTACTCTATACCTAAGGGCCTTAGTGCTTGCCCTCTGTCCACACCCAAAGTCATTTCCTTCTAGAAGGTAGATGGTTAACGCCCCCTTTGGAGGTAGCAAACATGCAATGGCGTCTAAGATCTCCTTATCTCTTAAACCATTGCTCATTTACTTCCCTAGTACCCCTCATTTATGAGCTACCCCAAAACAGCCTCAACAAAGATGGTGATATAAAATCATTGCGATTCGGGATCATGCTAGTTAGAAAGCATACGATCATTGGAAGAAATTCTATTAGAAATTCAGAACCAAGTCCAAAACCCCTTAGGAGTCTCCATATTTTTCTCAGGTGTCATATAATCACGTAACATCTGTCCTGCCCACGAGTCTAAGAGAACTGAAGTGTCACAAAAGGGTTGGGGGACTGAACGTATTAGGACATCACCACTGAAGTTCTTGTTTCTAACTCCCTTGGGTTCTTCGGTTCTCAAGTTCAAGAAAGATGGTGTGTGAGGGTTGGAGGACTGAAGGTCTTCGGACCATCACCACTGGGGCACCTGCTGTAATCTTTGGTGCCCAAGTTCACACTCAGCATTGCCTTGACTTCTGATTGCTACCCCCCTCACCGTGAACACCTCTTGCACCCCCTTGCGGCTTGCCTTTCCAGTCTTCTCCATAAGTCCCTCTTCCGCCCGGTTTACAGACGCCGGCTCTACACCTCTCTGGCACGTGCTGCCTTCATTCTCCTTCTCTGTCACATTCTCTGCTGGAACTGCCATCAGACTCCCGTCCCCAGCCTCGTGGACATCTGTGGCTAACTGTGTCACGTGAATCCCATGGTCAAGAAATACGAGCCCTGTTGCTCTCCCACACCTTTGTACACTGTCTCCAAAAGGTGCCACTGTTTCCTGATCACTGTTGGGATCTGAGGCTTCATTCTGTCTTTAATTCCAACTAATCCCTACCATTTGTGAATTATTCCTTTGTTCCACCCCTGGCCACAGCCTGTGCTACACACCCTCTCGCACCTGGCATCCCTGGTCCCCAACTGACCCGTCGAATTCACATTCGAATCTACCAGGCTCACAAGCCTTCCCATGCCACAGTGTGTGTGGACTCCTTCCTTAGCATAGGTAGAGTGAGGGGTCCTCCCCGACCTTGCCTGTATTCATAATCTCAGCAGGAGCCGCTCTGACCTCATTTTATCTCCCTCCAGGTCTTAAAGGGGAATTCGTATTTATGACGATCAATTTGACAGGATTGAGAATCACTTTGGAAACATATCCCTGAGTTTACCTTTGAGACTGTTTCCAGAGAGTTCTAACTATAGAAAATCTATTATGAATGTGGGTGATATCATCCCATGGGCAGAGGTCCCAGACCAAACTAAAAAGGAGAAACCAAACTAAACACCAGCGTTCATATCTCTCTCTGCTTCCTGACTGTGGATTCCGTGTGACTAGGTGTCTTGCTCCCCAGCTGCCACGTTTCCTCTTCTGTGATGTATTAAAACCCTCAAACTTGGAGCAGAAATAAGTCCTTCCTCTCTTGCTTCTTGTCAGGGGTTTCATCACCGCAATGACAAGTAACAAATACAGTATTTCAAAAAAAAAATTTTTTACTCCTAATTTGTGATCTATTTTCCCAACTAAGTGGTATTGTATCTTTCTACCCACCTATGCCTGGATCCTCCCTTTAACCCAGGCTGATCCACACAGTTCTAAGACATTGGCCCATGTTCTCATCTATGTCACAAGTAAGAAAACTAATGTTCAAAGCAGTTTGGCACACTTCTCTAAGAACATAGAGTTACAGAAGCAGAAGCAGAGCTGTGTCTTGGCTCTGCCAGCTCCTAAGAGCCGACACATCACACAAAGCACAAAGCCCAGCAGAAGCACAGCTGTCCAGAGAGACTATGCAGAATAAGGAGAGAGAAGGTTCACATGGCTATGGTCTAAGGAGATTATTGAGGTGAATTATAACTTTATGGGTCCACAATCATCATTTGATAGTCAACAATTTCTCAGCATTAAGTTTGATCTGAAGTTCAACCAGCTGCATAAAGACATCTTTATATAAACATATTATCAATAGAAAAATATAGGATTACATAAATATGACATGCCTACTGTAAGCCATTTGGAAAGTTCCTGGTGTACGTTTATTTTAAGTGAAGTTGTGCTTAAGAAGTCACATCTATCTATGTGATTTGGGGGTGGGCATCAGAAAAAACACATATAATTAGATTAAACATTCTATAGTCAGTCTCATGTATATTCAAAACTGAAGGGATATATTTAACTTGTGTCAATTTGCTTCTACTTGCAAGAACAATTCCGTTTTTAAAAGTCCATAAAATCATGTGCACCCTTCCACACTTTAACACAATGCCGTACGCATGCAATTCTTCTAATAACACATCCACTAGGTTTCCTAATACATCCCCTCTCTCCAACACATCTGTCATCACTCAAAGCTCTGAATGGCCTTCCTACCCCTCTCCCCTTCCAGAAAGTTCAGGAACCACAAGCCCCCTCAGCCACAGCTTCGAGGCAAGCACCTGAGTGCTCACTGCTGTACCCCCGCAGGCTTGTCCACTGCCCATAGTCTAAAAACCCAGGCAAGATCACTTTCAGAACCACACACATTTATTCTGTCATTTCCATAGATAACAAAGGCAGCTCACCGTGCCCCCACACCCCATCTTTTTTCCCTTCGCAGTCAACTTGCTCACCTAAGCTACTGTGCTTGCTGGCTCAACCCCTCCTGTTCTCCCTCCTTGGCAGTGAGGTTGTCTCCAGCCACACCACCAGCTAATGCTGACCAGGGCCCGCTACAGAAATCCACCCTGGCAGTCAGCCACTGCCCTGCCCCTGCTGGGGTCTGCAGCTGCTGCTGGACCAGCATATGACCTGCAGCGACAGTGGGTGTCACTTCTCTGACTATGTCACTCCACCATGAGGCGCTGCTGGCTACCTCCTTGAGACCTCTCCTCTCCAAATTCCTCCCAGCAACCTCTCTGGACCGAGTTATGTGAAGCAGAATGATCCAAAGCCCAAGCTGCAAGTTCTCTCTTCTTCATCTTTCCTTTATCCTTAAACTACCTCATCTTCTTCACAGCTTTTTATTTTATTGTTTTGTTTGCCTGTCCTGGAACTAGCTCTGTAGACCAGGCTGGCCTCAGTCTCACAGAGATCTGCCTACCTCCACCTCTCCAGTACTGGGATTAAAGGCATGCGCCGTAATGCCCAGTTCTTCATGGCTTTTATTACTGACCGACACTATGTTTTCTTGGTCTTCCTCCTTGATTATCTTGTGTTTTCAACTCCTTCGTTTCCCTTAACCCCTCCACATGTAAACACTGGAAAGTACATCAGACTGGGACCCTTGTCTCCCATCTCCACTGATCTCTTGGAAATGGAGGACTGTTCAGAACACAGTAATCCAATAAACAGATACTGATTGCATAAATCATATTGCGATGCATGCTTTAAATTGTGCAGAGCTCTGACCTCTGGGGTTTGAAAGTGAGCCTTTCGAAAAGAATACTTTTAGACATTCTAGAACAATCGTGATTTGGTAGCAGTTTTGGAATGGGAAAGAGGTACTTTACCGTTCTGATGTCACTCGGATTTGTTCCTCAAAACTACAGTTCAGCCCTTTCGTCTTCTCATGGAAATATTTCTCCACACACTGTTCCTCAAAATCATAAAGCTTTTTCAGGTCCTCCTCAGTGAGGTAGAGCTCTGTGGAAATAAGCATGACACAGATAAGGGACCGCTCCTGGGGAGCTACACGCAGTGTGCCGTTCACAGATGTGGATTGTGTCCCTAGTGGTTCGTGTGCCAGAGGCTTGGTCCACTGGTGCCGCTGAAAGGGTGGGACGTTGGGCGATAAGCAGATCATGGGGACCGCCTCAGGAATAGAAGGATGGGCTGGTCACATCAGCCAGCCTTTCCCAGATCTCCTGCTTTCCTGCCTCACATCCCTCCATGCAGGGCTCCCCACGCCCCTTCTGGCTCCTTCCCCCCCCCCCTCACTCCCCTTCCCTACAAGAGCCTGTCCACGACGTTATGATGTGACTAGAAGACCATCACTAGAAGCTAGCCAGAAGTAGATGGCAACCTTGGAACTTCAGCCTCCAAATCCTTGAATGATGGAGCTACGGGTGCTGATGAGCTTGAGGTCAAAAACATGCAGATACAATTTGGTTTCCCAACCATCTACATTGGCCAGACACTATAGTAATAACATAGGCGATCCAGATGTCTTTCCGTGATATATGTGTTATATATGGAGAAATTGTGAAAAATCACTTTTTAACTTTCCATTAAGAAGAGGGGTGGAGGAATAGCTGAGTCTCCAGCAATACTTGCCATGCAGGCTGGAGGCCCTGAGTTTGAGTCCCAGAACCTACACAAAATGACTTTGTGCGGAGGTGAATTCTTTTCACCCCAGCACTGGGGGAGCAGATCAGCTGCTCACACCATGATGAGCATCACACAGGATCTTCAGCAGATGAACTTTAGATCACCGAGGGGACAGCAGAAGGTAGCTGTGAAGGTCACATCACTGCTCCAGTTAGTATAACACAGCTGCAGTTTGATACTGTGTCTTTGTTTGCATTGTTCTTGAACAAGTGGTACTACTGATGCTCTGTGATCACAGTTTTTCTTCATTTTTTGGTAAAACGTGATAAAATACACTATTGTCTCTGTATGCATTCTAGGTACTCATACCTTTTTCTGTGAATATTTCTGTGCCTGTGTGTTTATAGGGAAGATAAACACCCAGGAAGGCACATGTGGGCACCTACATGTGGAGGTCAGAGGTCAACCCTCCGGTTGTGTTTCTGAAATCAAGGTCCCTCACTGACATGGAACATTTTGTCTGGACTGAAAGGCAAGAGGCCAAGGGAAATGCCTGTGTCTGCCTCCCCAGTGCGGGGATTAAAAGAAGGTATCCCCCAGAGCAGGTCAAGTCACGTGGGTTCTGAGAACCGCACTCAGGCCCTCACATCTGCATGGAAACCACGTCATAGGCTGAACTGTCACTCTGGCCCCTTTTTCTCTTAATTTTTCTCAAATTTCCATGCTATAGAATTAGTACTTGAGAGTTTTTGTTTTAAATTGTATGATCGTGTGTTTTTAATGAAACAGTCTTCCTATGTAGCTCAGGCTAACCTCAAACCCGCAGACACCTCCCTGGGTCTGGGTTTACAGGTGTGTGTCACAGTACCCAGCAAGGTCTTCTAAGTTTTTTTTTTAATATTGCAAATGTTCAAAAGCAAAATTATGTGCAAGAGTATTTGCAGCTAAACCTTGGCTATTCAAAGATCAAATAGAAACCTCTTTTCTTTCCTAAGCACCTAGTCTCGGGTGTTGTGTGATAACCATGTCGTAAGTGTGAAAGCCTTTTCTTTCACGTGTACTGAAGACATGAAGCAGTAGCTTCTGAGACAGGCATCCCCAGCTGTTCCGCTGCGCTCTGGGAAAAGCGGGACGTGCAAACACCTAAGAATGCTACACCGCGCCCTCTTCCTTCTTCTTTGAAAAAGACCAACATGTGCACAGACTGACGCTTTTGTTTCAATATTTTCATAGCTCGCAATGTTCTCGTGCATTAGCCAAAGATCTCTATATTCATATACAGCCGGAGAAAGAACGTCATTGTCCTTTTCTTCCGTCAACTGCTCTAGCTACTAATATGACAGTAAGTGATCTACAGTGAGAGGGCAGAGTCTGCGGATGCTGCTACAGCCTCTGGGAGGAAGTCTTGCCTTGTCAGGCTGTGCACGGATGGACAAAGTCCCCCTCCTGAGAACTACCAGCCAAGGCCAGTCAGCACAGCACCCCTTTCCTGAAGTAATTAATTCATGAAAGGACCGCTCACCCTGTGGTGCTGAGGCCCCGTCCTTCCTCCAACCTCAGCAGGCTTGCTTATACACCGTCTTAGTTCTCAGGGAATGAGACCAGAAATCACCTTTAACTGTGTTCCTAGCCGGGCAGTGGTGGTGTACGCCTTTAATCCCAGCACTCGGGAGGCAGAAGCAGGTGAATTTCTGTGAGTTCGAGGCCAGCCTGGTCTACAAGAGCTAGTTCCAGGACAGGAACCAAAAAGCTACGGAGAAACCCCGTCTCGAAAATTCAAAAAAAAAAAAAAAAATTGAAAAAATGTGTTCCTAAAACTTGGGAAATATCAAGAGGCTGAGATGTTCCTAAGAGGATAAAACTGGAAAGTTCTTTCGTGTCTTAAGTCAGAAGAAAATTAAATATTATCTTTCTCCATAATTTATTAATAAAGCAACAGGTTACTTATTTTCCAATTAAGTGAGCAAAAATGTATTCGTTTCAAATTGAAAATGTGTTTAGCTATAAAAAATGTGCTCACAACTAAAGCACACATTATTTTGTGCTTTATATGGTGTAGAAGAATCCTTTAGACATTAAAAAAAAAAAATTGACCGTTTCCCACAGTCCCCATCTCTGATGTCCTATAAGTATAAAGTTTTTCAGGCTCAGGATATACACCAGCAGCGAATCCCCTACTCCTGCCCCCCCATATACACCAGCAGCGAATCCCCTACTCCTGCCCCCCCATATACACCAGCTGCGAATCCCCTACCCCAACTTCTCTCCCAACACCTGCTTCCTCAAACTCCCAACAGCATGTCCAGCAACAGGCACACCTTAGTGTATGCAGTACCTAAAATTATCCACGAGGTGGCACTCCTAGCCAATAAAGTCAGCTTGCTCTACAGGTTCTAGTGCTGAGTGAACTTGCCATGAAGCAAAAACTGAGTCAGACACTCAAGTAGTACACAGATAGATGTACACACACTCAAAATACATACACTATAATAAATAAATAAATAAATAAATAAATAAATAAATAAATAAATAAATAAATAAATAAATAAATAAATAAATAAAAGAGTCTTCTGTGGATACCACCCTATAAGCCCAAGAAAGGCTTCTCTACAGGGATTGGTCAATCCTAGCTAGCCCTAGAATCTTTCCTGGGGTCTCACCCTGAACTGGGGTCATTGTAGCTACCCAGTGAGAGCCAATCATGTTACTGCTTGATAGAAACACAACTTGTGAGAAGAAGAAGTGAAGTTCTCATGTGGCAGGCAGGAGTGGCGGGTGGATCCCACAGTCAGGATGAACTGGGAGTTGTCAAAGCACACAAGCTTGTGATCTGGACTCGGCAACCTCAGCCGGGTCACAGCTCACATAACTGAGTGTGAGGATGACAAAAAAAAACTAACAAGAATAAAAGGTTTGTGAGCGTGCAACAACTAACATCTAACTCAAAGTCAAACTGATGAATCCAGTGGTGTACGGCAGTGTTCACTGTATCATCGGGTGTGTGCGGCAGTGTTCGCTGTATCATCGGGTGTGTACGGCAGTGTTCGCTGTATCATCGGGTGTGTGCGGCAGTGTTCGCTGTATCATCGGGTGTGTACGGCAGTGTTCGCTGTATCATCGGGTGTGTGCGGCAGTGTTCGCTGTATCATCGGGTGTGTACGGCAGTGTTCGCTGTATCATCGGGTGTGTACGGCAGTGTTCGCTGTATCATCGGGTGTGTACGGCACTGTATCATCGGGTGTGTACGGCAGCGTTCGCTGTATCATCGGGTGTGTGCGGCAGCGTTCGCTGTATCATCGGGTGTGTACGGCAGTGTTCGCTGTATCATCGGGTGTGTACGGCAGTGTTCGCTGTATCATCGGGTGTGTACGGCAGTGTTCGCTGTATCATCGGGTGTGTACGGCAGTGTTCGCTGTGTCATCGGGTGTGTACGGCAGTGTTCGCTGTGTCATCGGGTGTGTACGGCAGTGTTCGCTGTGTCATCGGGTGTGTACGGCAGTGTTCGCTGTGTCATCGGGTGTGTACGGCAGTGTTCGCTGTATCATCGGGTGTGTACGGCAGTGTTCGCTGTATCATCGGGTGTGTACGGCAGTGTTCGCTGTATCATCGGGTGTGTACGGCAGTGTTCGCTGTGTCATCGGGTGTGTACGGCAGTGTTCGCTGTGTCATCGGGTGTGTACGGCAGCGTTCGCTGTATCATTGGGTGTGTACGGCAGTGTTCAGGTGCTGTATATTCAGGTGTGTATGGCAGTGTTCAGGTGCTGTATATTCAGGTGTGTATGGCAGAGTTTAGGTGGTGTATATTCAGGTGTGTGTGGCAGAGTTCAGGTGCTGTATATTCAGGTGTGTATGTCAGAGCTCAGGTGCCATATATTCAGGTGTGTGTCACAGAGTTCAGGTGCTGTATCGCTCTAGTACTGGACAGCATCTATCAGCACAGCAGACAGTTCCAGTGAACACTGCAGAAAACACCCCAATTGCACACAACTGCAGGTGAGAAACACAGTGAACTGCGATGTAAGGACAGAATTGCCTGCTCATAGACAAACATGATTGCTTAATTATCAAAACAGCAAACAATCGTAATTTTCCCCAGCAGACAAATACTGAAATAATATCTCTTTGAAGTATCTTGTGTGATTTTAAAATCTGCTATCTAAGTTTCTGACTTGAGTTTCAAAAGAATCACACAATACACTGGAACTGTCCGTGTATTTAGGCAAAGGGATTCTTAAAACGGACAATTATAAAATCAAAATATCCATAAACACCGAAGAAGCTCTACACCGCTAAGTATCATAGTCAACATTAAATTGTGTAAAAAACAAGCATATCCACCTCATTCTTAGGTAAATTATTAGCTTTGCCTTTAATAAAAGGATACCCAAGGATTTTTAAATTTTAATGTGTATGGGTATTTTGCCTCTTGTGTGTATCACATGCATGCAGTGCCTATGGAGGCCAGAAGGGGGAGTTAGATCCCTTAGAACTGGAGTCACAGACAGTTGTAAGCTGCCATGGGGTGCTGCGACTCATGCTCAAGTCCTCTGAGAACAGTCAGTTCTCTTACCCATTGCATCATCTCTACACACTCCCCCCAGGGTTGTTCTTAAATAAATGTCTGTGATTTGTTAGCAGTAGGCACCCTTTTATAGACCTACATTTCCATGGTCACACCCGGGGGAAGAAAATGTAAACATCCCGATTTAAACAAAGCCAAATGAGAACACGCATTCCTATATCCCTGCCCTTCATGTTGATGTTCTGAAAACAAGAAACCTCCTTGAGGAACCGCATTCATTCTTGGGAGCTTAGGGAACCAGAGCTGTGATTCTGGAGAAGCTTGCTTCTCTGTTTCCCTGAATCCCAGACCTTCGGAGTCACCTTTTTACTCAACAGAGCAATAAGAACAGGTCAGGTGATTACCCCATAAGAGATGTTCAGAGGAGTTCCCTGGTCAGCAGAGAAAGCCCAGGTTTTCTAGAAGGTGTAAAGCCTTCTCTCATTCAGTCAAAGACACTGTCTCCTCTGCTTCTCTTCTTCCAGGTACCACTTAACAGAGGCAACAACAATCCTGAGACCCCAGGCAAAGGCAAGGGTCTGCAGTCAGTGTCCCATGAGAGCCTTCATGCCACGTCCTCACTGGAACTGTCAACACCCAGGTCCCCAGCATTTACCTCCTCCCTCCTTGAGTTCCTGGATCTCTGCCCTTTATTTCCTCATCCCTTCTGCCCCACCGGAGAAACTTACTTAGGCCTACATCACCCTCTTCCTGGTCCTTTGGCCCTGGGTGACAGCAGAGACCTCGGAGGAGCAGGCACATGTGGTTCAGCAGGATGAAGGGTGGGGGCAGCCAGGGCTTCTGGTGGTAGGTCATGATGTAGCGATAGCGATTGTATTTCCAGACTTTATTCGAGATGGATTTTATATCTAAGTAAATGTTGCTGCAGGTTGTAGAAAGGACGAGAGACAACGTTTTAATATGGGACCCTGAAATGCGACAGACTCTGTCTCCCAACTCTTCTGATTGGTTAGCAATCATCAGCAGGTAGCCAATAACTATTATCCGCTTACGATTTTTCTTCCATCAAATAAAATAGAATAAGCACCTTTTAGAACAAAGTACATTAACTGGAACAATGAGCAAAATGCAGACATTGAAATCAGAGATCAGAAAAATGACTGCATTTTAAGCGGGGAACAAACTGCCCCGTCTCACTCAGCCCTGTCTGCGGGACACTTTTGCTTCTCTGAAGCTCTTTTCTATAACATAGCTCATTGCAAACAAGTGTGATGTTCCTCTGCGTTATTGCCTTTATAAAAAATATCCCTCGCCTGCCAGAAGCAAGACATGCAAGACTTATTCTAACTGAAGCATTGCAACAGAATCATATGGATGAAGAAGACATAAAAATGAAGGATCTCCTTAAATAAGCTTCCCAGAGCTTCCAAAGGGAACTTGATAAATTATTCACGTTAGCTTCACAGTGAAGGTAGTCTCTACTGGTGGGCACTCTGGATTTTCTCTTAAATTAAGTCAGTTTTAAAAGAAACTAATAAAAGGTTTGCTTTCTTTTTAAAAAAGTTTTAAAAAAACTGGAAAAGAGGGTTGCACACTCTCTCTTGCTCTCATGCTTTCTTGTGTGGTCTGAGCAGAGAGATGGAGAGACGGCATGCAGTTGGTGCTCTCCAGCCCTGGACAGAACGACTGGATGAAGGCAGTTGGATCAGCAGCAGCTTCTAATTGGTTCTGTATCAGTGAGCATTTGTCCCTGTCCTATACCTGAATAAATTCTTGGGACCCTTTAACAGACTCTCCTGGTTCCACATGACATGGACATTTTTGGACTCAGCATCACCTGAGCATTTGAGACCAAGCACATCCTTGGCCTCTGTCTCAACACTATGGCATGGGAAACTGTGAGAGACCATTAACCTGCAGTTCTGCAAACCCTCAAGGCTAGTCCCAATTAGGTCTTCAATTCACAGGTGACCAGCCTGTCCACCAGCAGGTGGTGTCAATCACAAAGTATCTCAGGGTCATTGATAGTAAGAACTCTATCTTAAAAGTGTTCCCCCAGATAAATAAGTCATCAGATCTGGAATCATTGCACTAGCTTGCTCCTCAGAGTGTTGTTGTTTGTATAGGGAGTCGGGGAAGAGAAGGGGAATAAAGGCAGGAGAGGAGGAAGAATGCAGAGGAAGGAAAAGAAGGAGGATGAGAGGAGCAGCCGGGTGGGAAAAGACTGTGGGTTGGACTTCCCAGGGAAGCTTTTTTTTTTTTTTGGAAAGACTGGAAATGCAATCAGTCTATGCTGGGAAAGAGGGGAGTTCAAGAGTTTGTCACTGTGGGGAACCGTGGGTTGATGAGCCTGGAGTGTCAGCAAAACTAAACATGGAAATGGGATTTCCCAAATATACGGGAAACTGAACATGGACATAAAAAAGCACAATACAAAAAGGAAAAGGCCCAAGGTCTATGCCCAAGACTTTTTAGTATGAAATGGAGAGGTTGAGCCAGAAAGGAAGACTAGGAAGGGGCAGCTAACTGTGAGAGAGAAGAAAGGAAGCGGAACAGACAGGGGCCTTGTGGGAAGAGCACACAAAGAACCCTGGGTGAGCCATCAGCTCCAACCCTCATTCTACAAGAGTCCACCTACACAGTGACAGCTCGGATCTCCTCTCCCACACATCAGTTATGACTTCACTCTTTTATGATCTAAGAGTTCAACTTCTCTTCTACCAATAATTCCATCCTCTTGCTTTAAAGCCATAGTAATATAGCATGGGACGCACATAAGAAGATCATATATTCAATATCTATTAGAACATATTCAACATAGCTGCTCTCATATTTTGGTAAACAAAATGACCACAGTTGATGAAAGTCACCTACTTGAAGCAGGCAATCAGCAGGTTCACCATGATGATGTACTGAACAAAGAGGTAGACAGCTTGCAGGAACGGAGTCAGGAAAGAACCCGGAGGGCAAGAAGGGTCACTTTCACAAACTAAAAACAAAGAATTCAAGAGTGGGGTAAAACGAATCACAGCCCTGGGGCCCTCTGCAAATATTTGGCCCCTCAACTCCACAGAATGCCACACACTTTCCACATTGAAAAGATTCTCATGGATACTTTCCGGGTTCATCTTTCTCTCAGTATCTACAGGGGTTCTGATTCTGCATGAGGGCAAACCCCAAATGTACCATCTATATCTGAAGCATAGACTTCTCCATACATCATCCAGTATGGCTCGAAAACAATATCGCGAGCCAGGCGCCATGAAGGAGGCTCATTTGGTGAGAGGATGGCTTTGCGCGCCACGCCAAAGCTCAGCAGGACAATGGCCATCATGATCACAATGTAGAACATGTTTGCTGCCTGCAAAACAGCACAGCACAACCAGAATTTACCACACATCAAGCCCCCAAGGTTGTCATTGTACACCTAGAGATGGCTACACAGTCTAGCCAGTGGCTAAAACCCTCTATCCAAAAATAACTGGCTAAGTTATTTCCTTTTCCCTACACAGTATGTGTTTTAGGTCAGTGACATCTGTGGAGTCACATGGTGTGCAGAAATTACAAATAAAGATTTTGTAGAAGCAGCCATCAAATATCAACTGTTTTTGGCTGCCTAGCACCCAACTTTTGACCAATTAAATCAAAGACTTAGTTAGAAAATATTTTTAAAGGATAAAACATATTAAAACTATTCCAATAACTGTTGTTAGAATTATCTCCCAGAGCCCCTAGAACCATGTAATATCTTTGGTATTGATTACCCCGGTTTCCCTCCACCTTGTAAAATACACCAACTCGACCCACTTGTTCAGTGTGGCAGACCTGGAAGTCACCAACATTTCTACTTTCTCCACATTTCTTATCTTACTCAGTAGAGACAAAAGATCCAAGTAGCCAAGAGTCTGGAGAGTGACACCAGTGGCTTTGCCCAAGCTTTTACATAATGCTGAACTGTGGCTGGCCAAGGAGACCCTGGAAGAGGTGGGGTGGCATGGCGATGCCACACGAAGATGAAATTCTGTATCCCGGAGTCAGCCCTGGAAGACCCATCAAAGCTGGTTTCGGGGAGAAGAGACCTTGTGCCACATCACTGAGATGTACTTTTATCTCATATAACTCCTCTAACAAGGGTGGCCTTAGCAAAATCAAAGGATGTGTTTATGGTCGAAGAGAAAAGTGGTGAAGAAGAAACTCTGAAGGCTGGGCTGGGTCTTGGCAGTACAGTGTCTGCCTCTCATGCATGAGGACCTAGGTTCAATCCCCACTCCAACCAAAAGGAAAAAGATGAGAAGAGGAGGAGGAAGCTAAGAAGAGGAGAGAGATGGAAGAAGAAGCAATGAGGTCCATCTGGAGGCTCTCCAGGGCCTTCTCCCTCTGTATTCCTTTATTTCTGTTTTCCCCCGACCCTCCAGAATAATACCTTCCTTGTATTCTAGAAGCAAATACAATATAATCTTGATACTGTATGCTTAGGCGGTAGATCTTTGGGTACTTTCAAATTGCCAGATGGCAAAACCTGGCACATTGTTCAGCAAGCTCAGTGCATAGACTAGAGCCAAGCTACCCATTTTGGGAGCTTGGATCCCCACGTATGCTCATGGGGGATTTACTTAATGTACATTTCCTTGTATAAAAATAGATAATTCTATTTATTTCATTAAGTTGCTACAAACATAGTGAGTTAATATATACAGAATACCTGGCACCATGTGTGTGTGGTACATAGTGGTACTACTCAGGAGTAAGAGAGTGAGTCACAGAAGAATAGATCAGCCCTTTCAGAGAAACAGTCGTGGTGGTGGCCTTGCACAAACCAAAGACGAATGTGACTCAATCTCATATTGGCAATCCTCACAAAAGGCCAAACTAAGTTTTCCTATTAACTACCCAAGGCGCTCTCCAGGCCCATTTTATATACAAGTTTATGGGTAGCCAGATATGAGTCGGTATGTCTCTTGGAACAATTCAAACATTTGACTAGTGAGCTAGGGAGACGGCTCAGTGTTAAAATGCTTGCTGGACCTGAGAGGGGATTCTGAGAAAGCATATAAAAACCAGGCATAGTATGGATCCTGGGAATTCACTAGCCAGCCAGTCTGAATAAAACAGTGAGCTTCAAGTTCGTTAAGTAGTGTCTGTTTCAAAAGCTAAGATGAGAGCTATGGTGGTTTGAAGGAGAAGATCCCCTATAGGCTCATAGATCTGAATGTTTGGTCTCCAGTTGGTGGAACTGTTTGGGAAGGATTAGGAGATGTGGACTTGATGGTGGTGTGCCATTGGGGGTGGGCTTTGGAGTTTCAAAACCCATATCATAGTTAACTTTCTGTCTATCGGGTGCTCCTGGATCAGATGTGAGCTTTTAGCTACTGCTCTGGTGCCATGCCTGCCTGTCTACGGCCATGCTCCCCAGGGACACTAGTCCTCTGGAAGCATGAGGCCCCAAATCAAGCTCTTTATTTTCTAAGCTGCCTTGGCCATGCTGTCACTTCACAGCCACAGAAAGACAACTAGGCCAAGTGCCATGGTGGAAGGCACTCGACACTGAGGTCCACCCTCCACACACGCAAACATGGGTGAGGACACCCACAAACATACATGTGTATGCTTGCATACATCACAAGAGAGAAAGTTAAAGGGTGAGCTATGAACCACAATGGTGGAGCCACCAGAAAGGGACATTTCTGTATAAAACATGATGTGCATACCATTTTTGCCACCATAGTCACATATGGACCTGCATGTTGATTCACAGCGAAGAAGTCCATGAGCCGAGAGAACCAGAATATGATGTCTAGGCAGTAGATGAGTCTTCCTACAGTGTGTAAAGGGGGGCTTCCCCACCGTAGGCCAAAACCCACTAAAAACAGGACAGTAGCCACGGCTTCTATTAGGTTCCAGTATTCGCTCAACCACATCTTCACCTTTTGAGTAAACTTGCTTGGTTCTGAAATGCATATCTAAATGGAGAAAGAAGAAATTTTAAAGAAGGGTGCTGGACTGGTGGTGGAGGAGAGTGGTACAGCACTCATCTCTGACACTAAAGACCCTGGGTTCAAGCCCCAAAACCATAGCTGGAGGGGAATACCATCAATAGCATCTTTTTAAATTCATTAACCCATCATTTAAAGAGTAAAACAATTCCTACCAAATTTTACATCAACACCAGACCATTTCAGAGCTCAGCACTGCCGTGGCTCTGCCTATCCATCATTCGGCTTCATGAGCTGAGGACAAAGAATTCTGACTGGAAACCCAGCAGTTGTGTGAGCTCCTGCAGCTAAGTGAGTTCTTGGCAAATCACTAAGAACATGGTGTTGGGACTCACGAGAATCAAACACTTCCCATGCACTACTATAGCAGACACGCTGCAATGTAAACACTAAGCTTGTTTTCCCTAAAACAAAAATCATGGTAGAATTCAGGTAGTGTTTCTCGATTATAAAGATCCTTAGCAGGCAATGCAGTCTAGCTTCTAAGAAGATGCTTACTTAGCATAGAATGTTGGCCAAATTACCACTGGAACAAGACAAATGTATAGACATTCAGAGACACGCACACACATCTGGGAGAGTCAAAGTCATAACTACTTGGAATTATATATAAAATTTCACGAAGAAGGCTAACTTTTAAGTGACCAGTGGCAAAGTAGAAATAAAAATGTTTAGTTTCTTCAACTCTTGGTCTTCTTCTACCAGCAGGATATCCAGCTTCAGTTTTCAAGGGAGTTGACTAGGAACTTCCTTCTACTGTGAGTGAATTCCTTACATAGTATGCAACTTTAGCCGTTCATGTGTCACTCTATTGGGTAAAGCTGACAATATGAGGTAAGGCTAGGTGATTAAAAATCCATGTGACAAAGAAAGCTGCATCATGGGAAGCAAGCAGTCAGAGAGCTCAATAACAAATAAAGGATGCTGCCTATTCCTCCTTGAGTAACAAGCACAATAAGATTGTGCTTCAAAATGGTTGTTTTCAAAGTTCAACAGAAATATTTGGTAAGGATAAAGGAATGAAACCAGAAAATTTTCCCTGAGCAACCTTCTTATAGCAAAATTGAATTCAGTATTCTCTCTCTCTCTCTCTCTCTCTCTCTCTCTCTCTCTCTCTCTCTCTCTCTCCATCACACACTTGACAGAAGGCCATTTTCATCCCCAGGGCCTAGAACTCCTCTTCCATGGGCATGGAGAAGACACAGAAGGCACACTCACCTCTCTGACCTTCTCGATGGCATTGGTGAAGATGTAAATGATGACATACCACTCTTGCACGATGGGTTCGGGCTGCATCTTCACCAACACTGTGTAAGTGAACAGCATGAGGAATGCCAGATAAGCCATCTGTGAGGGACACACATTCCCCGGATGTGAGCTCAAGAGACCACAAAGAATGCCAAGCAGAGCTCTGCAGACAGAGCCTAGAAGCATCAGACTTCTACACGACAATATGAAAATATAACTGGGACTCACTTCTGATCTTTGATGACCCGAAGTCAAGGAAAACATAAGTATCTACGGTCTATGAATGATAATCGCTGTTTGCCAGTAAAGAGAGGGGATGCTATCCTACTAGCACTAACCCCTGCAGCGTGCACACTGGCATGCTAGTAGCAGACCAGGAAAGAATCACATGCCTTCCCTCTAGTTTCGGTTTGGAAAATATGTATGCCAAGATTGCCAGATAAGCAGTATCTGTGGATGCTTATCTTCACAGTAAGCTGATATTTACTACCACTACAGTGTTATTTTATAATGAGTAAGTGTTAATCTGGCTCGGGAGATGGAGAAACGGCTCAGCAGTTGAGAGCACATACTGCTCTTGCATGAACAACTAATCCAAGCACAGCTCACAACTGCCTGTAACTCAAGTTCCAGGGTATCTGAACTGTCTTCTGGACTCTAAGGATAGATGATATAGGTAGGTAGATAGATGATTGATTGATAGATAGATAGATAGATAGATAGATAGATAGATAGATAGATAGATAGATGTAGGTAGGTAGATAGATAATAGATAGATAGGTAGATAGATAGATAGATAGATAGATAGATAGATAGATAGATAGAGAGAGAGAGAGGTAGATAGATAATAGATAGATGGTAGATAGATAGATAGATAGATAGATAGATAGATAGATAGATAGTAGATAGATGTAGGTAGGTAGATAGATAGAGAGAGGTAGATAGATAATAGATAGATGATAGATAGATAGATAGATAGATAGATAGATAGATAGATAGATAGATAGATAGATAGATAGATATAGATAGATGGTAGATAGATGGTAGATAGATAGATAGATAGATAGATAGATAGATAGATAGATAGATAGACATTTAAAAATGGTGAAAAGCAATCAAGGATCACTCCTTTTGAGAAAAAAGTGTTGCTCATTCAGAACTTAAAGTCTAGACACACACACACACAGAGAGACACTTTTTTTGTCTTCTTCCAACCCTGTCACCTGCCTACTTTCCTATCCCCCATTTCTTTTGTTTGTTTTTTAATGAAATTCGTACATTTTTATCTCAGGTTAACAAATGAGACATATCATTAGTAACATCATCGTAAGCCACTAATTATCATTAACATTACTGTAATGAGACGAACCGTGTAAAACCAAAACTTCACAAAGGGAGCGCTGTAGAACTCGTAGACTCTCCTTGTCCAGGGGAGGCTCTGGGGCCCATTTCTGATGTCGAAGTGCACATTTTCATCCAGTTTCTCCTCAGGGCCTCTTTCCAAATCATAGTTTTTCTGAAAAATAAGCAATAATGCTATAGACTAGAGGGTGTAACAAAGTGGTAAAACTCATGTGTTATTTGTATAAGGTCCTGGGTTCAATTCCCCGATCTTCTGCCACCACTAAGAATAATAAACAGCAATAATTATATCCCCTCTCACCCTCAAGCTTTTGAAGACATGGTGGTACTATATATCCCTAGCTGTCCTGGAACTCACAGAGATCTCCATGCCTTTGCATCTCCAGTGCCAGGGTTAAAGGCATGCACCACCACAGTCTGCCATCTTTACTTCTTGCTGAGACAGCTAATCTCAGCTACCAACCTGACATATCTGAGAGAAGAAACCCTCAAGTGAAGAATTGGCCTGTGGAAATCTCTGTAGGGCACTTTATTAACTGCTAATAAGGCTCAGCCCACGGTGGGCAGTGACATCCCTGAGCAAACCATTAATTCTTAGTCAGGTTTGCTGTCTCTATTTCTGTCTTGCCCATGCCTCCTGTTCAATTATTTATTTAAAATCCCTCTTTTCCTTTCTGCATCTTTTGTTACGGATCCTGGCTGGCATCCTTGTCTCTTCTGGTCTTAATGGCCATGCTGGTCTATGTTCTCCTTGATTCTAGTCTGTCTTCTTGTCAGATGATGCTGTGCAGTCAAGGCAGTGACTTTCCTGTAGCAGCTTGTCTCACTACTCTGCTCATTGACCTTCACTGTTTCTCTGGTGAGTGAAGCAGAATGATGCTCTCTTATGAAGCACGCAAGAATCTCACAATCAGACTTCTGCATTTCCAGCCGTGCCTACAAACACCCCCTGCTTGTCCAGCACTCTCCACAGCCACCAGTCCAGCCAAACTGCCCACTTGCCACGCTTACCCTGTGCCTCAGCACTTCCTGCCACTGTGACCTACCTACGGTTTCATGAAGATGTCGTCCATCCCTAATCCTCCCCCACTGGCCCTACTAAAAACAGCCATTCCTCTTCCATCCAGAGTTTTCCATTCCAGTATCATTATACAGCTTATTCCTGGGCTAGTTTAGTCCACAGAGGCCATGCTTAAAGAGATTAGCAATCAAAAAACTTAAATTTCTTTTAACAAAATTATTTTGCCTATGGAAACTTCCAAAAAGAATTCTGACTTAGCATGGAAGTGTACCCTTGCAGTTCTAGCTATTCATGAAGCTGAGATGGGGGGTGGAAATATCACTTAAGTCCAGAAACTCCTTTCTAGGAAATATAGCAAGACAGGGCAAAATGCACACAAGAGAGAGAGAGATAGTGAGTTGTGGGGAGAGTTTTACTAAAACCTCACAGAGCAAATGCAGTATCTAATAATCCATCTCCAGCTCCCTGTGGGAACAAGAAGGTCTTTCCTGCTTGTAAACTTACTACCACAAGACACATTAAACCACATCTGTTTTGATTGCTGCCTCCATCTTTCTCCCACAATACACAATGTAAACCATGTTCCCCTGTTAATCAATTACTTTTACATATTATTCATTATGAATTGATATATAGCCTACCAAATCTGCCAGGTAAAAGTAAATCAAAATTGTGAGAGAGAGCAAGTGATGTGGGAAGTCCTTTAGTATATATGTTGCTTTATTGGCTAATGAATAAAGAAGCTGCTTGGAACTATGACAGGGCAGAAAAGAGCTAGGCAGGAAAACTAAACTGAATGCTGGGAGAAAGAAGGCAGAGTGAGTGAGACGCCACGTAGCCCCTGGAGGAGAAAGATGTGAGCCACCCACAGGGACTCTTACTGGTAAACCATGAGCCTCATGGTAAAATATAAAATAATAGAAATGGGTTAATTTAAGATGTAAAAGCTAGCTAGGAATATGCTAGAGTCATTGGCCATTGCAATTACTTAGATTCTGTGTGATTATTTTAGGTCTAGGCGGCTGGGAAATGAGCAAGCAGCCTCCACCAGCAAGCAAAAATTGCTAGACAAGTGTAGTTAGTAATTTTTGCTTAAGATGAATACAAAGAGTAAAAACAAAACCCACTTTTTATGATCACAAGCCAGTCATAATAGAATGCACTTCAACAGCCCTTTCACTGAGTGTCTCAAATTGAAGAATGCTAAGGTTTCATTGATATTTTTCTGATAATAAGCTCATTATGGTGGAGACCATATCTGCTTTAACTTAAATATTCACTGAATTAATCAATTGATATGGCCACATCTAAACCACCTATGTCGACAACTGTTATAGCAGGACACTTGTCAGGGGGTCTCAAGAACTTACTACACAAACACATATACTTATATATATATATATTATATTTAAATTTTAAGAGCATACATTTATCTGCAATTCTGTGAAGGAACTGTGTTCCCTTTGAGAACAGTTTCACTAGAAATACACCAGTTCTCCAAAACCCTTCAAGTGTGATGACTCCATCATTCTACCAAATCCGTGAGAGCCAAAAGTGGGATTGCCATACTACTGACAAGCTATCGCCTATGCCCTGTGAGAGCTGTGTGTGCATTCTAAGTAGGTGGGGCTTATACAACTTTCTTCCTTGTTCAGCCTCAACTAGCAAACTAAACTTGGAGTGTACAATCAAACAGGCATACACCCAAGTAGAGCACCTCTGTGCTAGACCTGTGTGACATCTCCAGGGGTGGGGACATCAGTGAACTTCTTCCCTTTGCTAGGTTTGAACCTGGGACCAACAAAAATGTAACCATGTGACTAGCCCAGGCTTTTAAGAGATTCCTTGTGTGTTCTACAGACAGTAGAAGGTACTTGGCTTCCTGTATTCAAGATGGAACTAGGAAGGAAGGGAAGGAGAAAGGGGGATATACACACACACCTAAAAAAGAGCAATAATTAAAGTCCTTAATGACAGGGAAGAGGCATATCTCCAGGGTATCAGAATGCAGATGCTCAACCAGGCACCAACAACTGTTAGCCAAAAAACACTGATCAGAGTTAACCTTCATATTTAGTACTTGGAGAATAAATAATATTTAAATAAATACGTCATTACATGCCAAAGCACATCAGACAAGATATTAAAGGCACTTCATTCAGTGTATGTGTTTACCTTACACTGAAGATATTTATCGCACCTTGGGGCAAAGGGCAGCTTTATGAGTCATGGTCAGAGTGGGAGCAGAGAGAGCAATCCCAGCATCCTGGATCCTGGGCTGTGACAGTCAGCTGCTGGAAAAGGGACTGTCAGACCAGGGAAGAGCACACATCCAGAACCCAAGCGAAACTACTCACAGTCACTAGACGAGAAGGATGAGACATGGGAGGATCAACAAAAATCTTGTCCCATTTGTTTGGGAGGTACACGCGTGTTACAGCGTGTGTGTGGAGGTCAGAGGACAACCTCTCGGAGTCAGTCCTTGCCTTCCTCTGTGTGAGGTCAGGGCTTGAACTCAGGATGCCAGGCTTGGCAGCAAGTACCCTTACCCACTCTCTCAGGCCCATCAACACAAATTCTAAATGTCTCCTTACAGATGAGAACCATAGTGTGTGGCAGTGTTGATGGAGCCCTTAAGTGGTAAGCTGATCCGTTCTGCCCCTCTCAGAGCAATGCTGAGACAGCTTTTGGACACAGTGACTTTGTCTTTGGAGCAGAAATGGGATACTTTGCTTACATGCTCTACCTAACTCGTATATAACGAGATGGGGATTACATGGGGAGAATTAAATGCTTGATTGATGAATCAGTCCTGGGCTTTTAGAGTAATGTGTAGCCTCAGGGTAATATGTAACTTCACTGGATGGAAACACTGGCCAGAAACTCAAAGCCATTCTGGGAAATGTAGCTACACACAGAGAGGTGTGTACCGGGGGTGGGGTTAATAAATACCCCGTTAACAGTAACAAGGCGAACGTTCCGTTGAACAGATGCCTGTTACAGATAAGCTCCATGCTTGTGCATCTCCGTGCACAGTTACACCATGGAAACCCAATTTACTACGGAAGTGTACTCACCGCACAAGCATTTTCTTTGGTGGTACTGAGATCCTGGTCGCTGTTATTCCACGTAAACTGGAAATCCTGGGATTGTGGGACATGTGACATCTCGGCTTTGCTTTTAAATTCCAATGTCAAAATCATGGGTGGTAAAAGGATACTGATGATGATCTGCAAAGGAGACGAGACGAAGGATGAGCAGAGGACAAAGGACACATGCACTGTCTGAGCAGCAGATGCAAGAATGCGTGTGCATAGATATCCCATCCACTCCCGGCTCAGTTTCTATCCCGAGTCTACATATAGTTATAGAGTCTACATCTATTTCAGTTCTACAGATGTGTCCCTCAGCTCTCTGCAAAGGTGGACAGAGAGAAGTTGGTGCACAGATGATGGCAAAGGCAATAAATAATAAATAAATAAATAAATAAATAAATAAATAAATAAATAAATAAATAAATAAGACTCACCAAGTAACAAGGTCCAGCTCTATGCGGACAGATAATATAGAAAAACCTAATGGTGGAATGCAATGTTAACATTAAAGAGGAAAATGTAAGGGCTGGAAAGATGTCTCCGTGGTCCAAACCACTGGTTGCTCTTGCACAGGACCTCAGTTCAGTTCCCAGCACCTACATGTCAGTTCATAACAGATGATAACAGAACTCCAGTTCCAGAAGATCTGATGCCTTTATTCTGGCCTCTGTTGGCACCAAGCACAAGCATGTGGTACACATACATGCGTGAATGCAAACTCTCACACATATAAGTAAAAATAAATGAGTGTATTTAAAAAAACATGTAAAACATTAAATATAATTTTTAGAAAGAGTAAAATTAAAAATTGTAAATATGTATATATATATATATACTTCAAAGATTTTTAAAATTTTTTATGTGTATGGGTGTTTGCCTCCATGTGTATCTATGCTCAATATGGTGAACAGCACATGCAATGCCCACAGAGGCCAAAAGAGAGTGTCAGACCCCTTGGAACTGGAGCTATAGACTGCCATGAGCAGCCATGTCAGTGCTGAAAATCAAATTTGTGTCTTCTAGAAGGGGCAGCCAGTGCTCTTAACCACTGTACAATCTCTCCAGTCCCAACTTAAAAGTTTAAAAATACAGCTGGGCGTTGGTGCTACATGCCTTTCTTCCCAGCACTCCAGAGGCAGAGACAGGCAGATCTCTGTGAGTTTGAAGCCAGTCTGGTCTACAGAATAAGTTCCAGGACAGGTTCCAAAGCTATACAGAGAAACCCTGTCTTGAAAAAAAAGTTTAAAAGTACATATATCACACTTGCTTACCCGGGATACCTGTGCCTAAGCAGGAAGGTAGAAATTGACTTTCCCTGTAGTCAGACTGATGGATATCTTAAATATCACCATAGAACCTTTATCCAACAACTGATGGAAACAGAGGCAGAGACCCGCATTGGAGCACTGGACCAATGTCCAGTTGCAGAGTGGGAGGAATGAGAATGTGAGCAAAGAGGTCAAGACCATGATGGGTTCACCCACTGAAACAGTCTACCTGAGCTAATGGGAGCTCACCAACACCAGCTGGACTGGGAAGGAACAAGCATAGGGCCAAACTAGTCCCCCTGAATGTGGCTAACAATTACATGGCTGGGGCAGACTGAGGGGCCACTGGCAGTGGCACCAGGATTTATCCCTACTGCCTGTACTGGCTTTTTGGGAACATGTTTTCTTTGGATGGATACCTTGATCAGCCTAGATATAGTAGGGAAGGCCTTGGACCTCCCACGAGGCAATGTTCCTTACCTGCTCTGAGGATTGGATGGAGGTGGAATGGAAGGATATGTGGAGGAAATGGGAGGAGGGGAAGGAGTGGGAACTTGAATTGGTATATATAATGAAAAAAATTATTTTCTTTTTTTAAAACATTAAATATATATAAAGTATTATTTTGTGGTGACTACAATAGAAATAGAAATTACCATATAAACAAACATATTAGCTTTTATATCATAAACTTTTAGAATATAGAAGATCCACTTCCCATCATGTATAAACTGTCATCTGCCAGGAAGACCTAGGGAACAGCTCAAGCATTCTTCACTGGGCCACCACATTCTGCACATCAACAGTCTTTTGAAAGGAATTTTTGTGTTCACTTTTTACAGCCTTTCAAGATAAACAGCTTAAAATACCGACTACATTTTGTGAAATCTAACTTGGTGGATGTTCTGTCTTTCTTTCAACTAGCATGATATCTCAGTTCCCTGACCAAAAGTTAAATTCACCTGCCAGCCTGCCTTACTGGTTTAGTAGGTGAAGTCAAAGGCTTGCCAACCTTGCTTTCTTTCCCATGCCAAAATGACCTTCTGAGCGGCTGTAAGCTGTGGTCTGTGAAGATTCTCTAGGCTTTAGTTCTAACACAATGGTCATTTCTGTCCCAAATATGTTGCTCCTCTGAGTGTAAAAACTCCATAGCCAGGCGCACAGTGGCAGCATCTTGTTAATTCTACTTCCGGGAAGACCTCCAATCCCACTGCCCTGGAGAAGCAGCATTCCACCGCCCAGAACTGCAGACATCCTACTCCCAAGGAGAGGTTGGAGCCTGACGTACTACACGATTTAAATCAGTATTCCATAGCTCTCCATGGTGCTCCTACAATCTTGTTACTTGGGAGTATGGATTACAAAACTGTTTGCAAATGTGCTTCAGAAGCTCACAGGTCGGCATGGATAACTGGACTGTTGGTGCCTGAGAATAATGGTTGGTGGAGCTTGAGACTTCATACAACCAGCAGCCTTAGCCTAGTAACCAATGAATGCATGTTTGGCGGGAAACATTGAGACTTGCTTTGCTTGAACCAATCTCTGTCTCTTTCTGTTTCTCTGCCTCTGTCTCTGTCTCTCTGTCTCTGTCTCTCTCTCTCTTTCTCTCTCTCTCTCTCTCTCTCTCTCTCTCTCTCACACACACACACACACACACACACACACACACACACACACACACGCCCCTCTCACATTATGAAGTATTTAAAAGACAAAACTCCACTAAGTTCCCAGGGTCCGCATTTCTGGAAGTTAATGTGTGTGCTACCTCAGGCTCCCAGCTGCAGCCTTCTTATGACCAGGAATTTACAAGCTGCTGCTTCCAGAGAGCTGGGTAAGTGGAGGCAGACCCATCCCATCTCTGTTTCGTCACTTTCACCTCTGAAGTCAAAGTGGATCAAAGGAGAGCTTTGGGAAATGAGGGCTTTTTCTCTGGTATTTTATTTCTCTAATCTCATTGGCAGAAATTAAAACACACACAGCCTCTCCTATCTTATGCAATAATTATTTTCTTGAGATTTCTGTAGTTTCTCTACTAAAAAATGTTTATATTTTTTATCAAAGCCATTCTTTTTAAGATATACTATGTATTTGATAATTGTGAGAACACAATTAAAATGCCAAATACAGTTATGTGTAGCTCTTAACATTGAGCTACAACCCCTTCCATTGACTTCATCAATACATGCGCTTTGTAACCAAATGGAAAGCTTTAGGCTTAGGCTCCACAGTAAACGTAAATCTTGGGCATTGAATTTAGGTGCCCTTGATTTTAGATACCTGGAGAGACTAATTTAGATGTGGCGAATGGCGTAAGCACTTGCTAGAGGAGAGCCTTATTAAACAACCACAGAGTCCCTAAAGCAATACACTGGAGGAGGAATGCAGTAAAAATTGCTAATTCTATCTAGTTTCTTATCTATTAATATTTATTAATTTTGCGGCACTGGGGACCAAACCCAGGGCCCGTGGATGCTGTTCAAGCATTCTATACGTGAGCTATGCACCCAACCCCTGTGGAATGCTCAGACACTGTCATTTGGCACAGAGAAGTGTCACTTTTCTTTGCTTGTGACTGATCGCCTTCACAGGAGAATGGCTCTGTAGTGGCAGGGCAATATAATCATGAAGTTTTGAAAAGTCCCTGTGGGAAAGTCGTTTAGAGATCCCTGAGGGATGAGATGATCCGTGCACCTGCAGGGAGGTGTTGTTTGCCAGAGGACCAACCCATGTGGAACTCAGGAGCACTGACCTTCTCACTGCACTGATGATATGACGTACAGAGAAAGAACATACCTTCAACCAGGAATTTTTCCTCATTTTCAGACGTCCCATCCACATGTCTGTCAGCAGCATTTGGGTGCAAGAATGTGACACAAAGGGACGTAGTCCTCCAGACACTGCCAGCTTCAAGCAGGTGAAATTGCTCCAGTTCTTGAGTTCGTAGGTCAACAGTTTCATGGCCATTGGTTCGTTCTGCTTGAAGGCCTTCTCTAACACATCCAGGGCAAGCTGGCCAAACTGCCTGAAGACACAGTGGTGAACAGAGAACACAAAAGGCCGGTCAGAGCCCCAGAAATGTCTTCAAAGATGGACCACGCCACACAGAACACACCAGTTAATTGGGCTGTGTGATCAAAACAAAATAAGGCTATGTAAAAAAAAAAACAACAGCCAATTCATCTCAGCTGTCAGAAGTTACCACAGCTGCTCAGAAGCAGATCTGTCTCTGGAACGGAAGGTAGACAGTGTGTCCTATTTTCCTGGTAGCCCAAAGTAGAATTTAATGTTTGTGTCGGAAGCCATTCCATGCTGTGTATGTCCTATATTCATCCTGGAGTGGGTGAATCTACATGATACGACTTCAGAGAGAATTTCTGACTGGAAACGCTGTGTCCACGAAACATTGTGGCACCATATTTCTATTTCTACTACTATTATTTTTATAAAATCCTTAAGGACTTAAGAATCTAGACCCAGAAGCCCTCAGGAAATTCCAGGAGGCTTTCTTTTCCAGAAATTCTCTAGGTCTGTCAATCAAGCTATAGATTAACTTCCATCATTCCCTGAGCTTCCCTCCGCCCAAGGACTTCAGTAATCCAATTAAAGAAAGCAATTCTCCTCTTTCTCATTCCCACCAATTGCCTTCTGATTCTTTACTACAATGTGTGTATTCGTTTCCCCAGCCTGAAGGACACCTAAGGTAAGGAGCCAAGTTAACAACATCGAAGACTTTGGAGCTCCAAAGGGCTTTCTACACGATTTGTTTCAAAAATCATTAACTCTTCTTAAGGAACTAAAGGCTAAAATCGAGTCGGCTGACCTACACAATGCAAAAAGAGTTGCCCCTGGGACTCAGTGCTCCTCACTGGAAGGTTACCTCTCTCCTTCATTCCACAGAGTTCCTGCAAATCTTCAGGAATCCTTTACTACAAGAGTGCAAGAAGTGTAGAGTGTGATAGTCAGCATTGGCTGCTGGGTGAGGCAGGATCAAGGAATACCTAGAAATCAGTATCACACTGTGTCTGCGATCGTGTTTCCAGGGAGTCTGAGTGGGCTACACGAAGAAGATCCCTTTTCTAGTTGGATGGCCACCACCTGGTCCTCCAGGAACCCACAAAGGTTCAGTACGGAAGTAAATTGAACTCTGCCCCTGAGAGGTGAGACACCTGTTGTGCGCCCTAGACATCAGCAGTCCAGGTTCTGCAGTCTGAAGATTCCACAGTTATAACAGCAACAGCTTCCCCCAGTTTGAAGGCCTTAAACTGAGGATCCTACCATAGATACGCTGGTTCTGTTCCTTGGGGGATGCTTGACTAAAGTATACAATTCTAAGCAAATCTGTTTATTCTATGGCAAAGTGAAGGAGAAAGCAGTGTCTACACTTTCTATAAAGTGTTGCTGCTTGGTGTGAAGTGAAGAGGGAAGACCTACTCTGAGTAATTTTCCAGCTCCTCCGAGGTATCATCCACCATGTTGCTCTCCTTAGCTTCCCGGGCCATGGCTCTATAGAGAATACTAGCAATGACTGCCTTGACTGTAGTCTCCTCTCCGTGCTGCCAGAAGAACATGGCCATCTTCTGCCTCTTCATGAGCACAGCCCACACCAGCAGCTCATTGTATGGGTAGACAAAGCCAACTGGCTCGGGGTCCTCCGACAGGCTGTGAATGTCCTTTGACTTCTTCTTTGATTTATGAGAGTCTCCAGGCTTGTCCTATAGCAAAGGAGAACCAAGTCCTGAATATTCCAGTGCATGTTAGTTTGCTAAATATAACACAGCAAGTATCCTAGGGATACTTTTTAAAATTGTTTTTATTGAGCTATACACGTTTCTCCATTCCCCTCATTTCCTCCCGGGGATACTTTTTAGGACAATTACTACCTATGCTAGATTCTGGCACTGAAGAAAAAAAGCCAAACAAACAAAAAGCCCAGATATCCACCGTAGTGGAACTGTTAGTACAAATTCTCCAGTAAAACTGACGATGTGCCCGCTGTATCCGGCATGCAAAAGCAATCAGCTGGGGCTGTAGCTCTGTGGTAGAGTGGCCAACTGATATGCACAAAACCCTGAGTTCAATTCTTAGAACTATTTTTTTAAAAGCATGTTTTATTGAGCTACAACACAGGACTTAAAAGGCCATGAGGAGTAAGCTTAAAAACAGTCCCGACTGTTTTAAGGACTGTGGAGTCCTTGTCTCAAGAGCATGTGGAATATCGCTAAGATAAACCAGCAAGCACAATTTGCACTTTAATTTATTTGGGTAAGTAAGACTTTTATTTTAAATATTCTCTACTTTTACCTTAATGACTTGATTTGTCATTGTTCCTTTGAAGAGCATCACTAGTGTTGCCTGCATACTTTCAAAAGGGTTTCTTTGCTTTATTTTATTCTGGTAACAATGAGCATTATCCCCCTGGCAAACTGACCCTGTGCTCAACTAGCATGCCACTCAAACTCCCTGTGTCCCTTTGTATGGCTTCCTGTCTCTGCTTCAGTGTCCAGTATCATAGTTGGCACCTTAAGAAATGTGGAACCATTTCTCTGTCACTCTTTTATCTACCTCTACCTGCTCCCCTCCCCAGTCCAACCAAGTGCTCATCAAAATGCTTGGAGACTAATAAAGGTTTTAAAATAAGCACTTGTCATTTGAGGCATCATAGCAAACACTATTATGTATATGATTAGTATATGATTTCCACGGAAATACTTAGGCAAAAGCTTTCTGCCCCAGAGAAGGGCAGGCTAAAGACCACACAGTCATGACCTTTGCTATATTGCAAAATTAGAATCCAACTAACTTCAAGAAAGACTTGGTTAGGGAAAAGAAGATACAAAAGGACCATTTCCCCAAAACTGAGCGTTATAAAGGGGATGGTCCTCATATCCAACCAGGCTTGAGCAAGGAAGTTAAGTGCATAGTGTGAGGCTAATAACCATGAATGTTTAATACCGTGGCATACACAGCCTGCCTGAGTCACCAACTGTACGAGGCAGAAGTGGGAACAAGGAAGAGAGCCTGAGGGGCAAGCTCAGACAATCACTGGGTTGTCAGCACTCCGTGTTGTTGAAGGACATCTGTGACCGAGGTGACACTTGTGAATTATACCGTCTGTTTAACGTACAGGGCGGTGATTCTTCATTAGCCCCTCCCTTTCTCAAGTGTCAAAGGAAAGGGCCATCTCAGTCTACAACAGCAACTTTATGTGCAACTCTACAAACAAAGCGGTGTACCTTGGATTTGTAGGGCTGGGCAGTCCTAAAGAACTGGGAATGCGAGGTGCTTTCCGAAGAGTCACTTCTGCTTCCCAAGGAATGTCTCTGGTGGAGAGAATGCTGGGAAAGGCTCTGAGACAAGCTGCTCACACTCTGCTATATGTTGTTATTTTGTTTTTTTAAAGAAAACCAAAGGGGAGAGATCAAAAAAAGATTATAGTAGTGAAAACATGATCTTTCCAGACAATGATGACTCTAAATACGTGTCCTCTCAAACACCCAACACTTTTGTCTGGTCCAGGATTAGTAACTAACGTGTCTGGAGATTCCTCACTCAGTAGCCTCCCCGTCTCTGTCTGTTGAGCATTAAGTACTATTTCCCGACCTGTTAGAGAGCACACTCCTTTGTCTCCTATTCTGCCCCTGAGTTCCTTTCCTATGCTGAAATTCTTTTAAAATCAATTAGCCACGGAACAAGCTCAAAGCAGGCAATCAAACTTTACAGTTTTGGTAAGAGAAAGTTTCCATTCACAGAGAGCTCTAAGGCGAAGGTGAAGTTAGAAAGTTCTGGAAGGTTTCCACTGCATGGGCACCAAATGAAGTGTCAACTAGGAGGAGCAGGAGTCTGCAGAGACTGCCATGAGAGCCTAGGGTACAAACCCCAGGTTTTGGAAAGCTCTACTCTCCTTCAGTTTGTGTGCTATGGGTAAAACATCAACACAAGATAAATGACATCAAGACTTTCCAGTGCCAATGCCCATGTTAGTCTCATCATTATTGTAACAGAATTAATAATATCAACATGGTGACAATCACAAGGAATAACAATTAAGTCACTAAAAGTTTGCTTTGTAATGAGAACATGGAGGGTTTTGGGTATTCTCACAAGTTTGCGAATAGGACAATAGTATGCCCATTTAAAAATGGGAGAGTGGAAACAGACAAATCACGGTTTGTTTCTTTGGGTTTTGTTTGTTTATTTGTTTGTTTTTCAAGACAGGGTTTCTCTGTGTAAGCACCCTAGGTGCCCTGGAACTAGCTCTTGTAGACCAGGCTGGCCTCAAACTCACAGAGATCCACCTGCCTCTGCCTCGCCAGGGCTGGGATTAAAGGCTTGCGTCACCATCGCCTGGCTTGAACAGATTACGTTTTGTAAACCAAGTAAAGAGACAAATAGGATTTGATGTCAAGCCACTCTGACTCCACACTCCATCCGTGTTAGCACTGTGGTCCGACTGCGGTCTGCTCTGAAACACCGCCACCTACACTCAGGACAAAGCCACTGGTGAAATGGATGTGTCATATGCATGGCCTGTTTCCAGAGCGAGCAGGAATGGAGAACTCCTACTAAAGAGCAAACCAGCTTCCCCAAGGCCACACAGCAGTCCTGTCCTCACTGCCACTCAGTACTGCCGCTCCTTTCAAAGGCAGGAGCTGATCCTGAGTGTCTTTTGGCCTCAGAAACCTCATTAGAAGATTACTTCCTACGTGAGATGTGGTTTCCCATATTTTGCATGGTCTTGTGGGGATTGTTTAGTTCATTTCCTAAACTTACGATGGGATAGCACTTCTCCCAATGCTTTATAAAGGTCCCAAGCAGCTGCAAAGCCCGCGTTCTTTATGGAATCTCCTCCCAAGCCACATTCCAATCTCATACCTGCCCACCCACGACAAGGTTTCGGTGTTGCTGCAGAACCCCACTCTGAGTTCTGAGCACCGCCCCTCTCTGTTTTCATTTTTCTCTCTACGTCAGTGTCCAGTGCTCCTTGTCTGGTGTTTGTATCTCTAAAAAGAACTAGGCTCCTCTGACTACTGATCTGTGATGGCAACTCTCTCTTTATCATCTTGGTCTTCCAAAACTATGACAGAAAATACACTCTCATCTGCAAAACCTTTCCTTTTTGTAAGTTCACACTCTTTTTTATCCTCCAATATAATCCTTACACGCTTACCCCAATGTGCAGTCTCCGGACTATAGAGGCCATTGTTAGTCTATAGAAACAAATCTATCAAGAGTTTGACCTTTGATCTCTTTGTTTTCAAAAGGAAGAAAAGAAATCGCAGCTGCTCTCAAACCAGATTCATCACACACGGCTTCCATGTCAATACAGCACAGCATCCCGCTTCGTATTGTGGGTAATTTCACCCATCAATCTGTTTCTTCTAAAAGGTTTCTTTGTGTTCATCTCATGCCAGCTCACAAACCCTTTTTTTTGCAGAGCACTGTACAGACAGCAGGCAACATGTGCCCTCAGATGGGAGGGCCATCACTGAAGCCATTTTCCTAAAACCACACTTTGCAATTCCCCCTTCCACACACTGGGGTACTTTTCAATGATTTTACCTTGTTTTTTCTGTAGAGGTTATTGTAGAGAACGCGAAAGTTTTTCCTGGTGTAGCTGCTTCGGTAGGCTCCACCAATGAGATACTCTATTACCAGGCCAATGTCGATGAGCGTTATTCTGTAGCTTGAGAGAAGGGTGTGCTACAACGAAGAATGAGGATTCACGGTTTTTTTTTCTCCTTTATCACTTTTTCCAGGCTCTCAGAAGGCAACACATTTAACTTATCAGTTCCTTCTCTTCAGCATACTGTGACAGAGTTTCAGGAAAGAATTCGGGCCAGTCCTTTTACTACAGCTCAAGTCAGTGTAACGTAAATTTATATCAGCGCAGACAATTTTGCTTACTGTAAGTTTGCCAAGTAAATATCCCTCTTTCATCTGACTCTCCAAGAAAGTCAACAGAAGCAGAAAGTCCACACACTATCCAACGAGATACCAAACCCAAAAAATGAGAGAGCTCTTAAAATGTACAGTGGGTAGCTTTTTGCCACAGCAAATGAAGGACCTTTAAATTTTCAAGTTGCATGTTACTCAGCATTCAATGAGAACACTGAGAAAAACACAAGCAAGGATGTTGGACCATCCTGACTCCCTGCAACAGGGCTCAGACACACAGAGGTATTGTCTGGATCCCTAAGATGACACTGGTGCTCAAAACAAGGATAACAGAGAATGATCAGAAATCACACACTAGACATTCCCAAAAAGCCTGTGCAGCTACTGTTCTCATTGGCTGTGTGATAGATATAATCTGTTGGGGTCCTGGCCCATTGCTTATGTTTCTTCATTTATTTTGGTTGACTTTTGAGACAGGGTCTAATATGTAGCCCAGGCTGCCCTTAAAACCTGGATCCTCATGCCTCAAGTTCCTGAATGTTAGAATTATAAGCACGAACCCCCAGATCTGGCCTGTTTGGGTTTTTTTTTGTTTGTTTGTTTATTTGTGATGACAACTGGACTCAAGGTTTTACGTAAAGCATTGTGTCACTGAACCGCTTCTTCGGATACGTGTTTCTCATTACTATTGTCACTTAGTTGATGGAATGAACTAAAAACAGAAACAGTGAGAAACCCTAAAAGAGTGAAATTTGGTGATTAAAGAGTAAGTTAGTTTTCAACAAAATCCAAACCCACATTTTATAAATTTTCATTCAACTATCTCAAATCTAAGGTATTAGGCAAAGAGTATTTTTGACTTTCATACTTAAGTTACCTGTTTGACATCTTGGACAAGATGACGCAAAAACATATTAGTTGGTCCTTGTTTCTGTGATTAAAAAAGAAGAAAAAGAAGAATTCCATTAGACTGTCATAAGCTGGAGGAGCCGTGTTTCAGAACTGTATAGGTAGTTCAAATTATATGGGCAACCCAGAACACTGAAAACCTTCCTCAACATCTTTGGTAATGAAACATAAGCTACTTCATCCTAAAGAGGGAGTTTCCCAAAAGAAGTCATGATTATTCAAAGTATGTATAGGGAGAGAGATAGTAAGAGTGTTCGTTTTATGTGGTAAGAAGTTAAATTTTGAACATTTATGACAATCCTTTACTGTATACAAACTCTATCAGATAACAACATCTCTCGGTACGCAAGTACATTCTATCAATTGGTACCTTGTCAAACCCTTACGATCTTCAGTTTCCTGAGGGATTCAAGGGAACATTCACAGTAACAGAAAATGAAGAGCAGTGGCCAACAGTGTGAAGATGTGCATGCTGAAAAGAAGCTGAAAGTTGTGCAAATTCTAGAAAGAGATCACTGCTAGGTACCTGGAACAACGAAGAAGGGAGGGAGGTACTGACAGAAGCAGGAGAGACAATACAGGAACATGCCTGGCACGAGCAATGGGCATTTTCCCAACAGATAAGCAGGTGTCAAGGGTCGAACTTGGTCATCAGCCTTGGACGCAAGTGCCTTTACCCAGTAAGCCACCTCGCTGACCCACGAGCAGCATATTAATAGTGACTTTAGGTCAAGATTCTCCAAATAATTGAACAAAAAAACAATTGGTTCTTATTCACACTGTAGTCTCTGTCTTGAGATAAAATGATTCCATGGTAAGGGTGTGACTTAAGTTGGGAAGTACGTCTGCATTCTGAAAACTATGTTGGGACATGAGCACTCAAGGAGACAGACAAGCGCTAAGATACCTAGTACACAAATCTTGAACAAGATGGCACGAAGTGTTCCATACTTACTGTATTATAAAGATCTTCCAGTCGGGGGATGGTGAGGAAACGGTGGAGGTTCACTCCGTTCTCTATCAAGAGTTTCACAAAATCCACCCGATCCATCACTAAGGCATCTAACATTGCTTGTTCTAGAACGCCGGGCTTCGGGAGATACGAATAAAGAAGAGGTATGAAGACATTTGACACAGAGAAATAAGAATCACAGATAACACTACATAGATGCCATCATTATAAACTACAATCTTCCTAAGAAAGCAGGAACCAAATGAAGACATAGACAAGAATGATTCACATTCTTGTGTGAGAAAACTAAACCCTGTACCAACCTCAAAGCTCCCACAAACCGATGGTGAGTGTTAAATGTAATTCTAATGAAATTCCAAGAGTTTCTGGGTTCATTTTTAATTTGAAAGTGGAGGGAAATGTTTACTCATTCATTTGGCTGATAGATTTTTTTTTTAATTTTGATTTTAGTTTTCTTTTTGCTACCATAATTTTTCCATTTAAACCTTATCTGTATTAGGGATAAAAGTAGCATATTGAATGTATTCATCTAATTTTCCCACCAAAAGTTTACCAAAACTACTTTAAAGGAACTTATTTAACCAAATCAATTCATAAGTATGAAGGGGTAAGGGAGGATAAGGACAGCAGTGTGAAATGTGGAACGTGGTTGGTCACATGGTAGTTGGCTCAACAGTCCACTTACAGTCAAACAACTGAACTGAGAAGTACCAAGGATCCCTCAGATCGATGCCATGTAACCGTGACACCACAGTGAAGTCAATGTATACGTGCTGAGTTTAATGTTAAGACTTGGAAGTTATTGTCCCCACTTGACCCTTCACGAAGAGCAGTAATGTGTATACCTCCCAGCTTGGATAGATACTTCATTACTGGAATTATCACCAACTAAGAGAAGATACAAATGTGCTGAACATAGTGGTCAATGAGGACTACTGAGAACTCAAGAACAATGGCAATGGGTTTTTGATCCTACTGCACGTACTGGCTTTGGGGGAGCCTAGGCAGTTTGGATGCTCACCTTACTAGACCTGGATGGAGGTGGGTGGTCCTTGGACTTCCCACAGGTCAGGGAACCCTGATTGCTCTTCGAGCTGATGAGGGAGAGGGACTTGATTGGGGGAGGGGGAGGGAAATGGGAGGCGGTGGCGGGGAGGAGGCAGAAATCCTTAATAAATAAATAAATTTTAAAAAATGTGCTGAGGAAAGTCTCCCCAGCAGATGGCATTAGATAACCCTTTGCTAAAGTTCAAACTTACCGTGTACAAATATCTCCCTGTCTGTCCTCCACCCTTGAGTAAAAAAAATTCAACACAAATGTTTCTAAAAGCTAGGTGAAACCAAATAATTCAGGAGGAATGCTTCCAAAGGGCTGTTGTTAATAATTTTATTATTAATAAGTATTTAATAATCATTGCTAATAATTTATAAAGTATTAATAAATTGATGGATTGTTAATTATTGATATTATAAATAATTATCTCATAGTTATTTATAAGATCTATTCCAGTTGACACTGAACACAGGGGAAAGGCAGTCCAACACTCAGCAAACAAATGTGCTCATGGGACTTGGTAGACTAACCCTATGCTATCAGTAAAGTGCGCCTGCCCTGAGGCTGAGAAGTCAAGAAAACTTACCAAACACAAACATAAGAAAAGCAAGAGAAAAAAATTAGCAGCTCAGTAAGTATTCAGGAAACAGGAATCCAAAAACACAAGCAGAGAAAACATAGGGGATAGAATGGAACTGTGAATAAAGTTTGAAAGTGCATGCAAAACAGATCTGTAGAGTTGTGCTGTTTGAATGAGTGCCATATGTTTGAATGCTCTAGCTGATAGAACTGTTTGGGAAGGATTAGGAGGTGTGGCCTTGTCAGAGGAGGTGTGTCACTGGGGCCAGGCTTTGAGGCTTCAAAAGACTTGCACCATTCCCAGTGTGCCCCTCTGCCTTGTGTTTGTGGTTCTGACGTAAGAGCTTTCAGCTGTTCCTGCCACCAGGCCTTTACTCCACCATCATAAACTCCGACCCTCTGAAACCATAAGCCCAATTAAATGTTTTCTTTTATAAGTTGCCTTGGTCATGATGTTTTCTCACAGCAAAAGGAAAGTAATTAAGACAAGACCTAATACACACTGTTGTGAAAGCTCAGAACCTTGGAGAAAGAAAATATCTTAAAACTTCCAGGGAAGAGAAAAAATTTGGTCACAAATGACCTAAAGATGAAATTATGTTCATTTGTCAACATCAATGCTAGTCATTCAAAATCCTACAGGGAAAAAAAAAACGTAGTTCTAGGGCAAGCAAAATAGCTCATCAGGCAAAAGTATTTGCCCTGAAAGCCCGGCAACCTAGATCCTTAGAACCTACATTAAGTTGTAAGGAGAGAACTGAACCCACAAAGTTGTCCTCTAGTCTTCACTTGCAAGCCATGGCATGTGTGCCTTCCATACCCCAACAACAACAAAATAATAATAATAGTAACAAAAACTTAAAAATGTTTATAGTCATGACTTAAAATACAGGCATATATTAGGCCTTCTGAAGATTTATCTCACATGTTCTTTCTTAGAAAGTTACTAATCCATGCCATCATTACAGAAGAGAAAAGCTAGAAAAGGACTCTTGAGGCACAGGAAACATAGCAGGGAGGCAAGAAGTTTGCTTGCTGTTGAGGGAGAACCCATAATGACAACCAAGCTCCAAAACCAAAAAGAACCTCCGGCTCTGCAGAGTAAGCCTCACAAGACAGAAAGGTCAAGATGTTTCTAATTTTTAACGAATTGGAAGATATCCTTGTGATGCAATTTATAAATCTAGAAAGTTACAAGTATCAGAATACTCAAAAGTGTCAAATGTAGAAGGCTCATTGAAACAGAAAATTATCATTTTCATAGCTTTGTAACCTTACTTGATGTTTTTAAACCCATGTGCAAGTGTTAGCTTGAATGAAATGCAACTGAGGTACAGTCACAACTTAAATTCTTAGTACAATATAAATGGTGATTATTACCATTGTAATGTTGAATAGTGAATACATTTTTCTGCTTTTCACTGATTTCTATCATCGATAGCAGAGAATAGGAACATGAGGCATGGTAACAGTAGAAATGAGGCCAACCAAAGGAGAGCAGCTGCTCACTTCAACAAAAGGCTGCCAGCTTTGATTCTTTTATGGGAATGGTCCAAGATTTGGTGATTGTCCATTAGTCATGGGCAGAGTTTCAAACACGCTTCTTATGCACAAGCATTCTCGTCTTCTACTCGGTGGATTAAAAAGTGTGCAGCTCCACTCAGGGGCTGCTGAGTAAAGGGTCATGTCCTCATCTTGCGCCAACTTCTTGGCCTCATTACAGGGATGAAGGACTTTCAGTGCTTGAGTTGAAGGGAATGCATGCGTAAGAAACTCAGACCCGCTCCAGCTGGCAGTGGTCAAGTTAAGCCTTCACAGTCTTTAAACAAAACATTTCTCAAATGATCAGCATGTCTATGCAGAGCAAAGTCTGAATCAAGACTGAGCAGCAAAGGGGCTGGGGATGTGAAGGCACAGATACCAAGTCCTGTCTCCCACTTCAGTCATCTCTCCGGGAAGTGTATGTCCCCAAGCAGAGCCAGGGTTTCTAGCTAATATGTCTGCAGAGTACCCCGGACAATGTGATCAGAGCCCACACACCAGAGGCGTGACTGGAGTAGAGGGGATTCACTCTGACGGGATACTAGCCTCTGAGGGGATCCTCAAGTCTTTCTGAAGACAATTTGTGGAATAAGTGTTTTTCATGGCAATAACTGTTCCCTTCGTCTTGGCTTGCCATTCATAGTTTTTATCTTGGTTTAGTCACAAGGAGCTCCTGTAGCCATCTGAGCCTTGTGATCTAATCTGGCCCTTCAGCGTGTAAGGAAGGACTACACAGAGGCAGAAGGAGACACACATTGTGTTTGCACTGGGTTAAGAGGCTAAGGACCCTGAATGTATTTGTTTTGAGTCTTCTTGTAGTAGTCTCTCATGTTTCACTATAAATACTACATTTTAATGTAAAAGTAAGACACTAAGATAATATTTAAGTTATAAATAATAAAAAACAAAATCTAACTCATTAAAAATCAATTTAAGCTCTTTTCATTCTTTTGATCTTTTGACTTCCTATTTCATCTTCCATGAAGCCAGAGAATTTTGTTTTTGAGGAGGCAAACCAAGAAAGAGACATGCCTTTGCTTCTCTGGGTGCCTAGCCATCAGAGTGATACCTATCTCTCCTCCAATTTTTTCTTTGTCCCTCTTGAACAAACCAACATGCAACATACTTTTTTTTAAAAAAAAATTTCATTTTACCTTCCAGTGTTGTCCATAAATTAGGATATGTTTCTTGGCGATGTCCACTCTGTCCCAAGCTATTGCCAGGTTTAATTGTTCTGACACCGATAAGCTTGTGCCTGGGGAGAAGAAAGAAATAATCATATATTCTCTTCAAAAATATCTAGGTGAAAAGCACAGAATCCTCTAGAACGTGAGAAGAGGAAAGGAGGAGGAGCTGTGAATTTGGTGGGCCACTCACCCTTCAGCAAAGCCGTTAGGATTGCCAAATCAAGGTCTTGGTGCTCCTCAGAATCAGCATCAAATATGGTAATCTGTGATGGGGGAAATCGTAAATCACGCAGTTTAGAAACTACCACACACATATCTTCAAATGGTACCAATGAGACGAACACTTCAGCTACTGAAGAAAATAGTCCTGGTTTTGTAATTTAAAAACAGCATGGTGTTATGTGACTTACAGAAGAAAAACTGTTTCAAATAGGGTGACAAAGAATTAGAGGCACTCGGAAAAAATAAACACTAAAAATCTCACATGTCGTGGAGCTCACTATGCATCCTCCTCGGGGAAAACACCTCATTGTGGACTCTGTGCAAATCGACTCACCCTCCTTTGGAAGGGAAAACCATGAGAGCCCTCTGCGCACATAAGCATTGAAACTAAGACCTTTACTTCACAATGAGAAGTGACTCCTCAAATGTTCATCCTGACCTCAGTGAGATGGTGACCATGGAGCCCACAGATGGTCCAATGAGCTGCGGTCTTCATAGTGTAGGTGCCTAGGACATCCTAGTGTGAGACTGACTTTTAAAAAAATAGCATGGAGTGTGTCAGATCCATTGTGACAATTTTTAATGAAATATGATGATTTTGTGGTTCTTGTTTCCACTATCCCCACATCCATTGGTACTCTTGTGCCCCTGGCACCCTCTTAACAGATTCTTTTCCTCTTTGATTTCCCATGTGTCCTTTGTTGTGTGTGGTGGAACATATCCTTTATCGTCTGATATTACCCTTTTTTGGTTTCCTTTCTATATTTTTAGACTTCACACACACACACATAGTCATCTAACACAGCAGACTTAGGTCCACTGGACTCCTGGAGCCACTCTTTCAACCCTTGCGAGTGTTTCTGTTTGGCAACTTTTGTGTAATATGTTTTTGTAAGGGCTTTGTCCCAGATAGAATCTGCAATGGAAGGGTAAGAGTGGAGGTGGAGCAGGAATCCAAGTTTACACACTAAAGGGTCAAGTTTTGCAGAGTTATATTCATCAGAGTTCAAAATGGGTATTCCATGTGTTTTTTTAAAAAAATGTGAAGATAAATATTTTGATTTTCGGAAGATGGTCTTTTTTTTTTTAAGTCATCAGCTCATCATACTTACCGAATCCTTGTGCACCATGCAGTCCATTAGAATTCGGAAAAGGTGCTTAGACTGCCTAAGGCTAAAGTTGAACATGCTCTGAACCAAGCAGATGATCTCTTCTTTCACCTGAGGGCGCAGAATCCTGGTGGAGAAATAAATGGGCTTAACTTGAAGAGAAGAGGTCAAGCCAGTAGCAGGGATGCTATAGGGTACTCCATGCGGATACCCTACTGAGAAAGATGCCCTCAAGAGAGTCCATGAGCAATAAGCAAATACATGGCAAGGGGGGAGGATGAAGTGTAATGTGAGAAGTATTCATCCACCAGGTCCCCTGGAACAATACATTCTAAGCTGGTCTTCTGGATCTCATAGGGTTCCAGGGCTGATAGGGTTCCAGAAGGCAGTGTGTTTTCATAGTCTGGGTATAATATTGTCTGATGGTCTGATCTCCTGAAAAGGCAGGCGATTGCTCAGCTGAGACAATAGCCACTCTCCCAGTTACAGGGTGGGAGTCTGCTGCACAAATCCAGTCACTGAAAGAGGAATGGCTGTCTCTGCATGTGGCTCGTCTGGCCCACAAACACGCACAGAAGGAAGAGTCACCATATTTTCAAAAGGGAAGAGTCAACAACTCACCCTCCATCCTCCAAGTGTTTGTAGGTGAAGGCCAAGAGGTCCGCGGCTCGGCCCGTGCCCTCACACACCACCACAGGCTCCTTGTTCTTGACAGTCTCCCACACTGAGAGGATGACGTTGGGGCCTCCTTCCACCACCAGCCCCACCACGGGTACACCTTGTCTTGAGCCTGTTTCAGGTCACAAACAGTACCACACTGTCACCAAGCTGTCCTGTCTAGTGTGGTGTTCTGTTACTGCTTTCCGCTGATCTGAATGTAGAACTCTCAGCTACATCTCGAGCATCATGTCTGCCTGTGTGCTACCTTACTTCTTGCCATGATGATAACGGACTAAACCTCTGAAACTGTAAGCAAGCCCCAGTTAAATGTTTTCCTTTAGAAGAGTTGCCTGATTCTGGTGTCTCTTCACAGCAATAGAAACCCTAACTAAAACAGGGATCTACGTAGGATGACTGCCAGGAGAAGCCTGTGCTCACTTCCCACTTCCTGAAGTTCATAAGGCCCCAAGATCTTGACTTTTGGGGGCTGTTTGGGCCTCTAACCCAAGTATATCCTCTGCGAAGCAAAAGGCAGATTAGTGTTAGCTGTCAACACGGAAGAGTCTGGAATCTCCTGGGAGATGGCCCTCTAGGCATGCCTGTGGGAGATTATTTTGATTGCACTCACTGATATGGGAAGAACCATCTTGAATGTGAATTCTCTGGGAAGAGCTTCCCAGACTGTATAAAATGAAGAAAAGCAAGTGGGACACTAACATGCGTACAATTCCTCTGCCTCCCGATTGTGGATGCGAAAGAACCAATTTCTTCAAGCTGCTATTGCCTTGACTATCCCAGCATGATGGACCATACCCTTGAACTGAGAGCCAGAACAAGCTCAACCTTCCCGCAGTTGCTGTTGTCAGAGAATCTCATCATGGAGGAAAGGGGGATTCTAAAACATTATTGAACACATTTTTTTCTAGGTTTCTGAAACAAAAGTTCAAGATAGGCAAATCTTTACACTTATAAAGTTTAAAAGTTTAGCAAGTGTTAGCTCCATTGCCCAACCTCACAGGCAACAAACACACAGTTGTCTCTAATCCCACACTTGCTGCTGCCTCTAAGGAGCAACAACAAAATCTAGAGACTTACTTCTGCAGTCACCACGCGAAGGGGGCAAAGAACTCTAGCACCTTGAAAGGTTCAGGTATCTTATGGAAGACTTGGCTCAGTACAACTCTGGGCTCACTTGGTGATGCCTGAGTAAAAAGTCTCCATCCCTCCAGAAAGCAGTAGCCTCCCCGCACCCGCCTCTTTCTAGAAGGATTCTCTAGCCAGCCTGACTAGCAGGCCTGCTCCACAAACAACACCAAATGGCCATTTGTTATGGTTGCTGCTGCTGAGGAGGAAGGACGGATCTTGGCAATGCTGGGTTGGAAGAGAGCTTCACACGTGCTAGACAAGCCTCCTATCACATAACTGTAATGCCAACAGGATTGCCACTGTCTGCTACATGTACTCTCCAGCCAAAAAGTGACGTTCTTACAGCACCAGTGTGAACACGGCACAGCTTTAATGCCTTCCAAACTCTTCTTTCTACCGGCTTTAACCTGTACCCTGAGTGCTGATTTTTAACTCCTTCCCTGCCGAGGGCAGACACATGAAATTTCAGTCTTCCTTGACAACCACAGTTCAGATGCATATTCCTCTTGAGTTCATCTTTTTTATTTCTCCTTAGCCATTCCCATTTACACATGGACACTTCCCTCTCACTCTCTGTCTAGCCCTACACGCTCCTGGATGCCTTGCTAAAGTTTCATTCATGAGAAAATCTCCCCCGACTACCCTGTCCTCCAAAGACTTATTTTTCTGTCCTACCGTCACCAACAACACTGTATCAACCAACATCCTGCTTTCTTCGATCTTTTGGCTCAAGTGTGTTATCTGGACTCTCTGGTTGCTCGAAGGCAGGGAGCCCCTGAGGTCTGTTCACCCCGAGTAGATGACAAGGAGGCACCTGGTTCACTAGCAAGCCCCAGCACCCCACCCCGCGGCCGCCAGATGCTGGCCCCAATGGAACTTACAACTGTGTATCTTCTGCATGGAGAGATGCTTCTCCAGGTTCCGCCTGAGCTTCTCCTCATTTCCATACTTGCCCACTGTCCCGTCGTCACACAGGATGAAGTGAGAGTGCATGGAGTTGAGGGTGGTGAGCTTGCTGAACGGGTTGCCACCCACAGTCTGGTACATGCACACTACCTGAGAGACAGCAAGGACGAAGGGGCCTCAGAGTCCTTCCACAGACCTTGTTGACTCTAAGCCCTGTTCGTCTACACTAATGGAACACCGTATCTAGATGAAAAGTATTACTGACTATTTAGGACCATATTTCTCAACAAGCTTATCTTTTTAAAAATTTCCCATTTCTTACAGATCAAACAATGCCCTTCAACAATAGGGGACCTTGCAGGGCATGAAAAAGAAAAGCTGAGCAATATCCACACATACCCTACCCACTTCAGCACAATAAGCACCCGACCATGGGCTTAGATGACCTGGTAGTCATATTACTAAAATGGTTCTAAAAAGTAATTTCTCATTTTTGGTACTTACTTTCTGACCATTAAAAAAACAGTTCAAGGATGGGCACCAGTCCATAGACTACACCATTATCCAACAAAAAATCATTCTAGTAAACTTTAGAATAACATTTTGGTACTATTTTTTCACATATCCCAAATGAAATACAGGATAACAGACAGCAGTGTGACTTCGGGGTCTTTGTTACATTTATGGACTCTCCCTTAAGCTGCTCCACTTCTTATTTCCAAGTGTAATCTCGGGCTAATTTTAACTCTGGGTAGTTTCTGTCTCGCTTTTTCTCATGTGTAAGTAAGGATAATGATCATTCCAGTACCACGGGGTTTTTGTAAGACTTCAGAGAAACAACAGGCCTTAGCCTTTAATGATTAACTTTATAATTCCACAGAATAATGCAGAGGCCAGAAACCAAAAGGAAAGTCACTGGTAGGTTTGCTTCATGTTTTGCATTCAGAGAAAAAAATAGTGCAAAATAAAAGCTGAGAGAAATGCTTAAGATTGACAATGTTATGGGGTTGAATTATGGTAAGGCATAAAAATATACACAGATACTAAACTTCATAAACAATCAAAGTGAAGCCCGATTAATAAAACCTCAGAGACAGAAATTGGGGTTCAACCATAAGGTCAGAAAAGCAAAATAGCCAGCCACTGGCTCTTACCTCTACCTCAGTTTGAAATGGCGATCCTGCCTCCAGGAATCTCAGAATGAGACTGAGAGCTGTCTCCTCCCACTTTGTAATCCCCTGTAGTTATGGGATTAAGGGTATGCACACTACTGCCAGGCTTCTATGGCAAGTTAGTGTGGCTACTGGAATTAAAGGTGCAAGTCATTGCTGCCTAATTTGCAAGGCTGGCCAGTGTGGCTGTTTTACTTTTCTGATCCTCAGGCAAACTTTATTAAAATACTAACGAAATATCACTACATCAGTCACAGGATGAATAGATGAGATCACATCAAACAGCTTAAAATTCATAAACATAAGGCAAAGAAAACCAGCCTACAAATCACAATCTAGATAACTTAGACAACAATGAGGACACAAAGAGAGACATACATAGATCTAATCTACGTGGGAAGTAGAAACAGACAAGATCTCCTGAGTAAGTTCGGAGCATGGGGACCTTGGGGGAGGATTGAAGTGGGGAGGGGAGAAGCAAGGAGGGGAGCAGAGAAAAAGTAGAGCTCAATAAAAAAAAATCAATTAAAAAAGAGAAAAAAGAAAAAATTTCATAAGCTTTAGACAAAAAGTCACCTTTCACCTTTGAAGAACAATAGGTGAACATCCCAAGATTTTGAAAATTGCCAAATAAGGTATCAGGTAGTGCCTTGCCCTTTCAGTATTCTCATGTAGCACAAGCTGATACATATGTTGATGAAACTATTTCTCTCTATAGGGTGTTACGCTAGTAAGTGCAAAAAGAATGCTACAATTAAATATCATTTGTTACCTACATTGGTTAGCTTTTTGTCAACGTGACACAAGCTAGAATAATCTGAGAAGAGGGACCTTCAATGGGCAAATGCCTCCACCAGATAGGCTTATAGGCAAGCCTATATTAATAATTGATGTAGAAGAGCTCAGGCAACTGTGTGTTATACCACCCCTGGGCAAATGGTCCTGTGATGTATAAGAAAGCAAAGTGAGCAAGTCAGAAGGAGCAAGCCAGTATGCAGCACTCTTCCATGGTCTCTGTTTTAGTTCCTCTCTGATGAGGAACCGTAACCTGTAAGCCAAATATAGCCTTTCCTCCCGAAGTTGCTTTTAGTCATGGTCTTTATCACAGCAATAGAAAACCTAACTAGGACATATTACTGTTGAAAATTAAATCTAGAACATGGCTGCCAAAAATCATAAATTGGTAGATATCAAATATTACATAAAAGGGCTATAGCTCCTCTCAAGGCATAAATTTGCACAAAAGAAATTGAATATAATCGTAGATCAAACTAGCAATTTACAAGAAAGACAAGAGACAAAAAAAAAAAACATGCTAGGCCTGCTTCAATAGGCTATATATCTGGAAAATCCAAACTGTCAGAAACTTTTTGAGGCAAATGATTTAATTTCTTCAACAAATTGGAGGGGCAATTAATTGTAAGTATCAATTATAAGTTATTATAGGGGCATGATAAGTCATATATGGGGCCAAATGAATTATAAGGAAATAAGGAAAACTGAAAATCAAAAAATGTATTGGTCTATCACAATATATGGAACATTGTTGGTTACTAAAAAACAAAAGATTTAAAACTATGAAACTATATTGAATTTAGATTTTAAGGACATTAAAGTAGAAGAATACTCTTCTGGAAGAGGAAGAGAAACATGGTTAGTGGAACAAAGCACAAGTGAGGGTAAGGGGGAATAGATGTGTGCTGTAAAATAACCCTTATGTATGCTGCAAAGATTTGGCACTCACGTTGTTTTAATAAAGAAGTTGACTGGCCAATAGCTGGACAAGATAAGGTTAGGCAGGAGAGCCAAACCGAGAATGCTAGATAGAAAAAGGACAGAGTCTCAGAGTCACCAAGAGATGTAGAGGGACCAAGACATGCTGGAGGAGAAGTAAAGCCACAAGCCACATGGCAGCACATAGATTAAAAGCAATGGGCTAATTTAAGTTGTAAGAGCTAGTTAATAATAAGCCTGAGCTATGGGCTGAGCATTTATAATTAATATTGAGTCTCTGTATTGGTTATTTGGGAACTGTCATGTGGGAAAGAAAAAAAATCCACCAACAGTTAAGTCCGATATGCTACACGCATGTGTGTGAAGATGTTGTAATGAAGTCCATTACTTTATACAATGAATATAGACAAACCAAAAATTTTTAACTATGAAGCAATGAAAAACTAGATTTCACTGGGAAGTCAAGGATACTTATTAATTATTGTTAATTTTTGGGAATGTTAATAGTATTATAAATGATATTTTCTTAAGTTGCTCATATATTTTAGAAATATCTTAATGTAAGCCCTGAAACTCAGCAGCTTCTAGAAAAAAAAATATAGAAAGAACACTTTAAGATATAGGTAAGGGGAAGACTGTCTGACTACATCTCTAGCCACTCAGAACAAAAAGAACAATGATTGACAAATAGGACGCTGTAAAATTTAGAGGTTTCTAAAATTGACTATTAATCAATTGAAGAGGCAGAATTTAAAATGGAATAAAACCTTTACTACCTACACATCCTACAGAGGATTAATATCTGGAATATGCAACAAAGACGACCCTAAGGAGACATACATGGATCTAATCTACATGGGAAGTAGAAAAAGACAAGATATCATCAGTAAATTAGGAACACTGGGACCATGGGAGAGGGTAGAAGGGGAGGGGAGTAGAAGGGTGAGAAGCAGAGAAAAATGTATAGCTCAATAAAAACAAGAAAAAAGCATTACTCTGCTATTGCATTGAGGCTAGACTACAACAGAACACAAAAGTAAGAGAAAGGGGGACTTCCGAGCATTTGGGCGTCAGAGCATGGCCATTTGGTTCTGTCTCAATGACAGAGGAGAAAAAAAGAAGTTAGATTCTGATTATACTCTGAAGGAGGAGCTGAGAGTTTACCGACAGGTTGAATTTGAGGCATAACACAAAAGGGGTTGCTCTAAACTTAATCCAAGGTTTTGGATTAGGCAACTGCAAGGCAGAAGTGACATTTTATGATCTAGGATGACAGATGCCATAGGAAGATTAAGTTGGTTTGGGATTTATCACATCTGAGTTGTCTTCTCAGATAGTTGGGTCCATCGTAAAGATGGCAATTCAGATACATTTCATTTCCCTTTGTTATGAAAGAATTGTCTACTCACATCTCTTCCAACCAGTTCCCTCTGGTTCTCAATGACACCCCAAGGAGGGATTCCAACTGTTGAGATCTTCCTCAAACACTTAGAGGAATGGGCTTTTAGGGCATCCCCAACATGCTTAGACACTCCTATGAAACAACCAGAGCAGAAGTCAAATTTCAGCTCATAGATCAAGATAAACAATGACTCTCACAGACAAATAGACAATCATATATGAAATGTCATTCTTAAGGTAGACTCTTAGCACTGTGGAATTGGATGCTGGCTTCTTGACTTTCTCTCTCCTCTCTTAACCTCTCTTCCTCTTACCACGGAACCAGGACCTGAATAATTCTCTTCCTTGACCAATTTCTAACACGGTCACTACTCTTGCCTGGCTAGAATGTTCCATGTACTGCTTAACATCTTGAGCATTGTAGTGTTATCAAACGTACCAGTAAAACACCCTGAAGATTAACTCTGAGATAAAGGCATGCGGTTCAGAGACCACTGTGTGGGAGATTTTTTTTTTGTTGTTTGATTTGGTTCGATTTGTCTTTCTCCTTACCATCACCAAATCTGCTGTGAGTGCTATAGAATAGGGATTTGATAGCAGGGTATTTGACTCATGGTTAGATAGGAAAGTGGGGTGCAAGGTAAGGATCTGGCATGCGCTTTACCTGAGTTTATGCCTTCTGTAATTATCCATGCTCCTGTGGTCTCTGCAGCTTTGACCAGACCCTGGCTGAAGGCTTCTTTGAGGTTAGAGGACATCTTGAAGTTCTGGATACCCCCATGGACAGAGATCACAAGCTTTGGCAGCTCCATATTCCACTCTTTCAACATTAAATGCAACAGGTGTTCTGAGTTTGTATCCCAAGACGTTCTGATGTACTGGAAGGACAGTATACACCCATGAAGAGAACACAGTGCAACATGCAAGTCAGTAGAGAAAATCAGCACACAGCAGGGACACTAGGGTAGCCTCAGCCTGGTCGGAAGTGTTGAGGGCCTCTCTGAAAGTTTAACTTCACCTAATGGAAATGTTTTCTTTTAAAGGCTCCACACTCCCTCCAACTTCTTTCTGGGAATTATAAACCATGACAGATAAGCTTCCTCTGTTTGGAGGTTTGGACTCCATGGTTCATAAGAAGGCTGGAGGTGAGGCAGGAATACTTCATCAGTACATCAGCAAAGCCATTGAGAGGAACTTTACAAAGGAGATGAAATATGACTTTTCAACAACCCATGACTCTGCATTTACTTGATCCTTCTCATATATTTGTAGACACTTTAAAAATTCAGGAGCATGAACTTGTGTTTTTAATTTATCTACCAATAATTTCTTTGCATACCATTATCCCTCTGAGAAAATTTTCTTTTGAAAATAAGTACATTCATCTCTGATAGTGCTAGCCAAAGAAAAGACCAGTGAGGTCACACCTAGGAGAACCACTGGTCTGACATTACAGGGCATGACTGGCCACAGTTCTGCACAGTGAGAGGAGTTCGTCTTCCTCAGACAGAATCCCAACCAGCAGGAATGAGCCAAGGTTATGGAAAAAAGGGGGACATTGGGAAAACATTAATTACAATACAAGTCTATGTCAAAAGAAAGCATGGGTAGAACTCTCCATACAAGCAAGTATAAATTATCACAGTAGCCTCGAAAATAACAAAGTAGTTTGCTATTTATCTTTAAACTTGTTAATATAGGAACACTTTGTTTCATGAGTAAAATATTAAAATTTCTGACCGTCTGATCTGTACAGCTATCATTACACACGTGTAATAGGAAGACTAGAAGGCAGACCGTGAGTCCATGTACGAGATATGGCACTGTACTGCCAGGCCTTACAACACACTGCAGCAGCAGGGCAAACACAAGCAGACCCTTATGAGATGGGTCTGTTGCTGAGAGCAATGGGTGAGGGCAAAGGGGGAGCCTGGGTTCCATTCACCTGTCTGTACCCCAGCTCTTCTCTAGGGTGAGCCTGTCTTCAACTCTAGATCTTCCCCATGCTAGAAGATACTGCTCTTTGGATAAACACTGCAAAGAACTAAGTTATTAGCACTGGGTTTTCCACCCAAAGGCCAACGGAACACCTCTCTTCTATTTCCTTTATAAGTAACTCACTCCCCCAGGCTCAACCTAATAAGCAGACTCTCTCAGATCCTTTGTAGAATGGGGTACTGTGGAGGAGAGGGACTCTGCAAAGAAAACTGCAGCGGAAGGAAACAAAAGACAGTCTCTCTCAAGATTAGATGCTACTCAATATGAGCTGGAAGGATGAAGCACATTTTGCTGAGACATGAAGTAAGATGCACTCAGATACACAAGTTGTAATGACAGTCAAAAGCTGTGGGAGCCGAAGAGATGGCTCAGTGGTTGCTGAGCTGGCAGCCCTTCCAGAGGATGAAGGTTCAATTCCTAGCACCCAAATAAAGAATTCCAACCATCTGTAACTCCAGGTCCAGGAGATCTGATGCTCTCTTCCCACCTCCATGGGCACCAGGCACACATGTGGTGCACAGACACACATGCAGACAAAACATCCATGCACATCAAATAAAAACAAATTTAAGGAAAAAAATAAGCCAATTGCCAGGAGATATATCTAGCTCTATTCTCGATTTTCCAGAATGTTCTTTGACCTTTGTACAAGCAAAGCAACTTCTTCACTGGGCCCCTTCTCCTTGTTCACTTTCACATCTCTGCTCAACACAGGGGCCCGTTTTCTCTACCTTTGAATGTCTTCCTCGTTGCACACTGTGTCCTCTCTCTGAGACAGAAGGGGTTATCACTTTCATTCTCTCAGAGAACCTGCTCATATAGCATCCTCCACCTTTGTGAGGATTGTATATTTATTTCCTGTGTCCCTCCCCAAATGCCAACCATTGTCAATAGAGAAAACCTATTCTTTTTGGACCATACAAAGTATATAGGCACACATTAAGTAATGGATATGCAGAAAAAAGAGTAAATAAAGGTGGATAAGAATAAACAACATCTGGAATCATGGTACAATAATAGAGCACTTGACTTACACATAGAAGGTCCTGGGGTCCACCCCCACCACAAATCAACAATAACAATGAGATAAAGACAGGCATACAGAGAAAAAGGGGAGAGGCAGGGATGCTCAGTGGTAAAGAACACTTGCTGTTCTTCCAGAGGACTCAAGTTCAGTTCTTAGCACCTATATTAAGTGGCTTATGACAACCTATAACCCTAGACCCAGGGCATCCAATAGCCTCTTCTGGCCTCCACCAGCACCCCATACATATGTCATACACTCACACTCAAACACACACACACACAGTCATACACACACAAATATAAAATAAGTAAGTAAGTAAATAAATGTCTTTTTTAAAAAATAGCAAGCCTGGTGGTGGTAGTGCACACGTTTAAACCCAGCACTTGGGAGGCAGAGGAGGGCAGATTTCCAAGTTCAAGGCCAGACTAGTCTGCAAAGTGAGTTTCAGGACAGTTAGGGCTGTTTCACAGAAAAACCCTGTCTCACAAGAACAAAACAAACATATAAACAAAAACAACAAAAGGAAAGAGTGTCAAACTTGAAGGGAAAATAGATTCTCTAAGAATCAGACTCCGAAGGGGATCAGAAAATGAGGGGGAATTTTTCTGTCAACTAAAACAGAAATAAGCCTGCATAGTTAAAGGCAAGAGGACGGATAACTATAAATATGGATTCCTCTAGACACGCACTGCAACTTTATTAAGCTGCCTTTGATGGTCACCTCCAGAGCGTGACTGGCCCTCAGGTGTCCTGAGGTTGCTCTACTTGGGAAATCAGGTGCTCAGAAAACATCAGGTGATGATTGCTCTCAGAAGAGTACACCTGAGGACCAGTTGACCTGTTAACACTGTATGCTACAGTCTGGATCTGTGGTGTCCTCAAAAGCATCGGGTTAAAGGCCTACTCACCAGCATTAATGGGAAATGGCAGAAGCTGCAGAAGGTAGGGCCGAATGGAAAGATGTTAGGTCATTGGGGGTGAACCCTGCAAGGACACTGTTACCCTTATCCCTCTTCTCTATTTCTTCCTGGCTGCTGCTAAAATCAGGCTGTGCCCTGCCCAAAGTCACGGACGGCATGCTGTGTAAAACCGTAGTGTTACAGGCTGCACCTTGCCCTGAGAGAGTCCACTTTACAAGCACGACTTGACTCCACTTTGCCTGCAAGTGCAGACTCTGCACCTTGTTGACCACATAAACAGCGACATCTCCCTGGCACCACCCACAGGTAACAAACTGATTAAATAACCCTAAAATGTTAAAAGGAGCTACTCTATAAATGTATAAAGTTAACAGAGGCCATAGGATCGCATAACAATATTAAAGTCATCCAAGAAAACTAATTTTGAGAACTTACGAGAAACACCATAGTGAAGAAACACTGTCACCTGGACCCCACAACACCTAACAATAAACCATCTAACAATAAAATGATAATGAACTCTACTGGTGTGTCATCTGACCACCCTCAGTGTGTGTCAAGGGACTCACAAGCAGGGAACGTGGAACTGCCCTAAGAGCTTCAGCTCAGATCAGTCCCCATTGCTGCTATAACCTACTTAGACTGTCATCTGCTTGCCCATCTGGACCTATTCCTACACCTGAGAGGCAGACAACGCCCTTCACACCTAAGGGAAGTGAAGACCTGGCTAGACGTGGCAGTGGATCAATGACATGGCTCCCTTTGAAGTAAAGCCATGATATGTGGCTCTCTCTCCTTAGAAGTACACTTGAAAGGTCTCTTCTGTTCAAAACTAGTGAGATGCTTCGGGTTATCAGCAGACCTTGGAGTGGTAGATATGTTCTCCATCTTGGAAATTAATGGTGCCAAAGGTGTCTGTAGGGCTCTTCACTGTGTGCTTCTCAGCAGACCACTGTTCATCTCCCTCGTCCCCAGCGGCTGAGAGGGTCCAGTCATAATCTAACCCATGATGTTCTTGAATCAGCCGGCCACAGCAGCACCTAAATTCAGAAAAACAGTCACTCAAAATAGAAAAGTGGTGCAATAATTCCAATCCTCAGATTGATGTATAGATGCCATGTATTAATAACTCTTAAAATTGGTATTCAGTTCACCAGACTTGGCAGGGAGCACCTTTACCCAGTAAGCCACCTCATCAGTCCCTATGCCTCCTTCTTAACACTGATGGAACTCTGTCGGCCATGGCAGGAAAGAAGATCATAAATACATATAATAGACTTTATATCTTCTCTCATTCTTTACTGTTTTGTTTATTCCTTTGTTCTTTTTTTAAAATGGAATCTCACCAGGATGCTTAAGCTAGTCTTGAACTCCAAACTCTAGATATAAATGATGCTTCTGCCCCAGCCTCTTAAGTAGTTAGACCACAGTAGGGTGCCATCAGACAGTGACTGGACTCTAAATAAAAGTAGTT